>NW_008606216.1:1274-18958 GCF_000691845.1 Merops nubicus | reverse complement strand
TGCATAGCACTTACAAATGATTCTGTGGTTTTCATTGGACTAGAAAAACAGCAGTAAGTGGGCACAAAGATGAAATTGCTAAAAAAACCCACCTCACAACCTTCAAAAAATGACTGCAAATAGTGAAAATTTTCTGATGGTCTGGCACTAAACAAATGAATTATTCCTTCAGTGTTTATTTCAGTCCTTTGTCTCCATTCTTGTGCATTAGTTTTGAAGAAGATACTACTCTGCTTTCTCTTTTCATACAGAGTCTGAAACTGTTTACTATATGTCTCAGAGCTGGCCTGGAGCACTTCTAACCCTATCTAAAGTCTTTATATATATATATAAAGGAGCATGTAACTTTATTATACTTTCCCTAGTGTGACAAGTCACATTGCAGGCTTTCTTTTCTTGAGCTGGGAAGGGGGGGAAAAAGGAGAACCAAACTTCTAATGTCAGGATACATTGTGACGTGTGTTAAAGCAATATCATTAAAGTATTAAAACCTGTACTGTTACTAAGCCACAAGTCTTCCAAGAGTTAAATGAACATACTCATAATACTTTCTTGCCCTAATACTCAGAAATGTTACTAAATGATAGAAGTATTCCCTCATGTAGTCCATACTGATAGTGGATCAAACCTGGAAATCTCTTAAATCTTCAACAGCTCTTAAGCAGTACTGTACTTGAAGCAGAGAGCCTTTAACTGTATTTTTCTCTCCTTTATCCTTCACTGTGGCCACAGTCATACAATGATAACCGAGTGTATTTAGAAAAGTGAAGTAAGGACAGTATACACCTGCCTGTGTGCAATTACTCCATTGATACAACTGCCAGCGAAAAAGGTAAACCTTTAACTGATTTGTCTGCGAGTGATACTGAAGTGGCAGATTTGGCAAAATACATTCCAATATTTCAAGAAATTAATATTTCTTTTGCCCCATTAAAAGCTAAGTAAATTTTTCTAAACTTGACATACAGTGTTTTATCTTAGTTGTAAGCAAAAGCACAACTAAATATATGGTCTAAACTAAACTGTCTCAAACCCAAATACTGATTCCTTCAGTTCTGATCTCATCTATAAACACATTTCCTGTCAAACTACTTTCTGCTTGGCTTTTGCTTAGCAATGATTCTTTCTGTATCTAGTTGCCCACCTGAGGTGTTGGTTAGCTAAATTTAATGGAAAACTGCCTAAAAGACCTTGCTGTAAGAATTAAGGGGAGGAGTCTGAGTGCTAGAGTAACCATTTATAATCCTTAATATTTATTTAATGATCACATTAAAGTATGTTTTATCTATGCAAAGTAAATACTTAAAGCTGTAACTGCCATCCTGAAATACATCCAAATACCATTCCAGGAGAAAGTGCTGTCAAACCTGAAGTGCACATAGAAACCAGGTTGTACTGTTGGTCTTTTGTAACTACAAACCTTTTCCTTTCCATGCTGCTTCCAGTCTCTTTTTTCTTGTTTGCTTTTGAAATGATGTGGAGTGTAATTTCAATCCAGTAGGCTTTTAACACAAAAAAAATCTTCAGCATTTTGTAGAAGCAGAGGTGGTGACACTGGAACTAAACTCTAACCTGCCTCTAAAAAGGTAATTTAAATAAAAGAAATACTGGCTTCTAGGAACTGCCAGCTCAGGCCAAAACTGCCGGGAAGTTGTTTCAATTGTTAAATGCAGTATTTATACGTACAGAAGGGGAAGACTTCTTTTGTTGCTCTGGCCAGCCCTAACACTCTTCTGAATGCTTTTGAAGAAGTATGTGGCTGTTGCTGTTGTTTCTCTTTGCCCTTCCCCCCTGTTGGCTGAGAATAAAAATGGATTTCCTAATGAACTAAAGTAAGAAGAAAAGAGGGAAGTCTGATTCAGGAACCAATCTTGCTGTGTGTCAAGCTTAGTAAAATCATTTTTAAGTGGCTTTGTAAATGAATACATGCAGACAGCAAATTACTGTTTTGCTCAAAACTTGCTTTTTGGGCCACCAGTTTTTGAATGCTGTAGGGAAGACTTTATCCTTGAATTGATTCTCTAGGCTACATGCAGAAGCTGTGTAGTAAGTGTAATGGAGCTAATTATACTGTAGCATGCGTACAGTTCTTTAATTTCCACATGCCACCAAAAGGTGAGGTACTGAAAATGAGCATTTTATTTTGCAGGGTTATTTTAATTCTATATTGTAAATACAGCTCTTGATCCAGAAAAAAATATGCTCACAGTAGAGTTCTTCCATGTTTTCAAAGGCTGCTCTTTCCTGCTGTTTCCTAAACAGCTATTCTTCAAGGCCTTTCTTGAGCATCTGTGCAAGAAAAAGGGAAAGCTGATTTGAGATTTAGTTTCCTGTTCAGTGGGGAATGGGAATGGCAGGATGGGAGGGGGAAGGGGAGAATTAGTCCTTGTCACTATGTGCTAATGAAAATATGCTTCACTGTGAAAAAAATTTCTTCTGCTTTGAAGTCAGTGGAAGGACTAATGACATGGAGAAGCTGACTAGTGACATGTAACAACATGGAAATCTGTATATTTTCATCTTTAAGCTGAAAGTAATTAGTGTCTTCTGTCACTTCCAAGGAGGTAATTTTCTGCCACCTGCTGTGAACATTGTTCCCAACACATCCCATAGTACTTAATGCTAGCATAAAACCCTTTGGTCCCTGCAGGCCTGAATTCCTGCATGTGTGACTTTTCCTACAGAAAAGTTTGAATGAGGCTAATGCTGTGCTGAGAGAGGCATGCTTCCAAAGGAGCTCATTTTCAGTCTTGGGTGTTTATCTTCCCTTTTGTAAATATAGCTGATACCAGTCAGATGGTTTAAAGTCTACTGGGACCACTAGAGATGAGAAAAAACACTCTCTTCCATAACAGTTTTGAGGAAAATCATATGAAGTAAAAAGCAAAAAGACACTACAATGGAGAGCATCCTAGCTGTGCTTCTGGTGTTCTGTGATGCTTCAGCCAAATAAATGGATACCTGCTGATTGTCACTTGTTCAGTGAGCATTCCCTCTGTTCCTTCCACTTCCTTTCCTACTGGAATAACTGTAGTTACTCCTTTATTTTTATTTTTGCTCTTTGCTAGAGGTAGCAGGAACACTTCAACGAACTTTTAAAAAATAATCCTACTACATATCTCTGTTTCCCCTTTTAAAGATGAAGTTTTTCTTAAAATCGGTCTCTTAGTGACTGAATTTATGCATGAGGAAATATGAGTTCTGGTGTTCTTAAAACGTGAACTTCTGAACTTACTTTCTCTGAAAGCCTTGCTTCCTTTTCTCTTCAATATAAATTCCAAATAATTCTTTATTGAATTTTAACTCTTAGCTTGAGCCTAAGTTCAAGCAAGCTTATGAGGCTGCCTTTATCATATAAAAGGCTTTAGCAAGATTTTAAGAGGTTTAAATTTGCCCACAATGGGGAAAGAAGAATGACTTCAAAAAGTCTAATTGCCTTAGCTAAAACTGAGAAGCCAAGGAGCACTTTGAAGGTAAAGCAATCAAAGAAAGATGACTTAAAGAGCCATAGTCCTTTATGCTGATAGGAACTATTAAAAGGTGTCTGCAATTTCATGTAGCTTTTCCCGTGTTTTTGTTTACTAACCAATTTCAGCCTTATTTTTCCTTTGCTTGCTTTCCTGTAGTGGACAAGTGCTTCAACTGTTCTTGATCTATTTTAAATGCTACCTTCTCATGCATCTTGATGCATGCTTTAAATGAGCGTGTTTGTAGTGTTAGAACTGAGAAGCTGTTTTAATGAGAATTACATGTGAAAAGCGTGCTCCCTCAGCCTCTGAAACATTCCCTCTAACATGGAAATGTTTTTACTTGATACTTTACTTGAAGGAGTTTATCAGTCTCTAGATATTACCTTATGTTTGTCTGGGAGTTGTTCTAGTAATATCTGTCAGAGGAATCACCAATTTCCAGAATCTTTCAGCAGCCTCAAAGGCATAGTGAGCAGATTTTGCAAGTCAAAAGTCATGAAAACAAGGTCAGGAAGGAAAGTAACTTGACTTCAGTTTAGTCTCCAATTTGTCACTCACTTGAGTATAGTATGGTGCTGGAGAAGTACAGGATACTTAGAGGAGGGACATCTTGTAGGTACTTGTCAGCTTGTCATTCCTGCCCAAGGTGCTCAGTGGAATACAGAAACAGAGCTATCTTTCTCAGAACAACAACAAATGATTTGCTCTTGTACCTGGATGCTGGGGTGTTGCATGTCAAACTCATACCCTTAAATGCAACAGTAAATCACAATGTAGCTGGCTGGATTACCTTTTGTACAAAAACCACAGTTCAACTTCTGTCCAGCAGCTGATTCCTGTCTGGGGAGTGTCAGAGGTGCTTGTTTGGATGGTGGGTATGTTGCGAGCATTTCATCTGCATCTGGCAAGGAACACAAGCAATTGGTTAAAGTTCTCCCCACAACCCAGAGCATGGAGTTATTAGTCTTCAGCTCCTGTGAAAATAATGGCTTCGGTTGTTAGCTGCCATCTGACTGGTCACTACTGTAGGCTATTCTCATTGAATCTGACTTGCTGGTGACAATGGAAGCTCCTTTCCTTCATCAGAAAGGGCAGTGAGTGCTGACACAATTGGAGTCTGTACTGTGCCATGTTTTGCTTCAGGTTCTGTACCCCTTTCCCCCTGAAATTGTACTCCAGGCTCCCAGTCATGGCTGGGAGAGTCACCAACTGTACTGGCCCTATGGAGTTAAGACACTTCAAGATGCCTGGTTGGGCATCTTGTAGGAGCTCCTCCAGGCCTGGTGCCAGGCACACTTGCTCAGCAGCGAGGGTGTGCCCTGCTGTGCTCCAGGAGCCTGTGCTAGCCGGGACCTGCACCCTGCTGCTGGCTGGCACGCATGCAGCCCCAGGAGGGAGGCTGTAGCTTTTCTGCCTCTTGGGCTCTTCGATTCATACAAGTGATGCAGAGATCATGCCACTAGTTCTCCCTATTAAAACTGTTCTGAAGATATTATAATAACTTCTGCAGAAAGTTACTAATTACTCCTAGGAATGTAAAGAAGTGTCCTGTTCTCCTGGCAAGGTTACCCAGTCGAGACTGTAAATCTAAGTTCTCCTTGTTTCTCTGGCCACTGATTTAATAACTCCTTTCCCTTCAAAACAGCATTTATAGGTACAAGTTTCATACTGCTCCCTTGGAGGTAATTGTTTGCCACCTGTTCTTCAAACAGGACAGCAGAGAAATTCTGGTTTTGCTTTACAGAACTACAGATATAAATTCAAGTTGCTGCCAGAGGTGCAGCAAAACATCTTGATGTGTGTGGGTATTCCCTCTCTGCCACACTTGACCTGTTTTCCACAACTCAGCTGCCAGCTGAACAGGAAAAAATGAAGTATGTTGTCACCTCTGCACTTGTGATGTTTTTAAGGCAAAATCCCCATGTTCTGCACCATTCTGGCTGTTTCCAAATGTATCAGACTGAACTTGCTTGTTTTGCCATGAAATCTTAGCACTGCTTATGGTTATGTGATGCATAGAGCACACTACACCTAGGCTGCATGCAGGAATGTAGACTCCTGCTGCTGTCGTGATTCCTTGGATTTTAGGTTCAACGATCCCATTTAAGTGTGTATTCATGCAGCTTGCAATTTCAATATTACAAACCATGTCCAAAGGTAGAGAGAGAAACTAAAGTTTTAATGCACTATCCTGCTCACTACTTTCAACGTTAAATATCTGAATATGTTTGCATAGCTGTAAATCCACAGAACTTTCAGTTTTTCACTCTGGCTGCAAGTAAGTGGTTTGTTGTGAATGTGAGTCTGAGTTAAGATCCTGCTTATGCTCAGTGTGAAGACAGGTTGGTGAGAGACGAGACTCCACAGTTGTGTTGAGAATGGTAGATGCTGCTAGGAGCAGTGACTAATTTGAACATATCAAAAAGCAAACCTTCCTAACAGTGCTTGTTATACAGTGTATACCTGACTAGAATCACTAAAATAATTAATAGAGCTATTCATCCAATGGCTTCTTTTACGCTATCCGAAGGATATATTTTTTTTCTGCAGAGAGGTTTAATGGTTAGATGCAGAGGGTGCCTTCATGCAGCATAAATCTTCTTTGTTGCTGGATGTGACAACAGGCTTATGTCTTCCAGTCCCAAAGTTCGTAGGAGCACTGCTGTAGATTGTTTGCTATAAGCTGCCAAATGCGGAGCTAGTGTGCAAACTTTATCAAGGCTACTCTCTAAGTCACCACAATCAGACACTAAAAAGTCTGAGTATGTAATTTCCTAATATGCTTTTATTAAAATCAGTATGGCAAAACCCATGAGTATAAAATTTTTCATTTAAGCTTTATGAGAGCACCAGTTTAGAAAACCATATCATATTTTGCTTCAATAGCTATTTAGGTGTGCAATTTGTATGATTTGCTCAATATATTTACACTATTCCCTCAACTAGCTCTAGTATGTGGAAACCAGTGTATGTGGAAACCAGTGAAGCTAAGATTATATGAACGAAGCAACCAATGTATTTATGTTGGAAGTTATACAAAAACGTGGGAACAAGCTGAAGCAGCTGTAGACCACCTCGCCTGAAATAAGAGGTCTTCATTTCTTTCTTGATGTTGATCACCCTTGTCTGTCCCTATTGAACCTCTTGTATGGTAACACCAGTTGGTAGCCACCTGGTTTTAGGAGGTGATATAAGGGCCCAGCCTCAATTTCTCCCCTTCCCACCCCCCAAGTCAGATGTGTCTATTCTGTGTGAACTCACTTGTAGGTGAATGTTCATTACTTCTTGGATCAGTGCGGAGCTATGGGTGGAACGGGAGTAAGTTCAAATCTGCAGCAAACGGTCAGATCTGGTCCCCTAGCAGTAACTAGTCTCTAACAAATCCCCTACTTGTGCTACTTAGTTACTTTGTCAAGTAGCTGGCTGTTGTCAATGACCACCCCTTAAATTCAGCGTATGAACTGGAGTAACAATAGCTTCTCTTAGTGATGGTGTCAAAAGGTAAGACTTGCAGGGTGACAAAATATTTATGTGGCTTTCAGTCTGTCTCTATTGTCTTTCTGCATTGATTCTTTCCCTTTTTTTTTTTCCTTCCTAGTCCCTTTTTATTGCATTTAAAAATGACCGGATGGAAAACTAGTCTTGGAGCTGCCTTCTCCAGTACCTGTGTGAATTAAGAGCAATGCAGAGTAGGTAAAAGGAACCAAGTCCCCATTGTACATCACCTTTATACCCTCCAGAGAATCACTTTGCAGAGGTGCCATGAATCTAGTTACAGAACCAAGGAACTGGAGTGGTCTATTTACTGTGCTGCCCATGGGCCTGGGCTGTAACCCCATGGAACTGCTGCTGCACGGTCTGGGTCCTGGGTTTCTGACACAGCAGCACTGCTGACTTGGTGGTTGGGGTACCTGCTTGATTGCCTGCCTTCCCTCTGGGGGGAAGGTTGTAGCCTGCTGCCTGTTTCTAACATGACAGCTTAGAAATACCAGAAATTGGACCAAATGTGCCATTCATAGTATTACAAATGGGAATTGTTTAAAGCTTAAAACATCTCCTGCTTTTCCTCCCCTCTCTCTTTTCTAAAGGTCAAGCTATTTGTGTAGAAACATTAAGCTAGCTGTAGAGAGGTTGCAAGACCATTCCAGATACATAATGATGTGATTTTTATCTCCCACCTTAACAGGCAATGTCAGTCATAATTAGTGGTACATAAATTCCTCACTGGGATGCAGGCTTCACATGATTAAGAACTAAACTATGTGGAGTGCTGCTCCTGGGACTCTGTAGTTTCAATTAAAAGATTCAGGGCTGAAAAACCAGTGAGAGATGATGGCTGAGGTCAGAGAGTTTACTTTTTTTTTTAATAGCAGTTGTCATCTTAAAGGAGAAAACACAAATGAAAGGGGTTTTCATTAAACTAACTAGGGAAATGGCTGCCACAGAGTGTCAGTACAAAAGGCATGGTCAGGCCAAAATCCTTTCCATGACCTTGATCGCTGCTATAATCGTCCTAATCCCCAATGGGTATGGTAACGATGCACAGCACAAGCCCACTATAGCCTAGCTCTGTTTCATCACTGAAGCGTGTAAGCAGATTATTACTGGGCTGATCAGTGCTCTTGCCAATCAAGAAACTCTTGTTATTTTAGAGCAAAGCGCAAGAAAGACTGAAGATGAAATAAATACTGCACAGTACTGGGCAGAGATGGAAATCCACCATTGTAGTCCGGGAAAGTGACCTTGGATTTCTTCCTTTCTTTCAAGGGGCCTTTTAAGCTCTGGAAACTTTAAAGGGATATGATATTCGAACAAGAGAAAAAGAAAAAAGGAAAATAAATTTATAGGGCTGGCAGCACCATTGGCAAGGTAGGCACCTATGGACAGTCTCCATATCTGGTCTGTGCCTGAGCTCTGGGGAGCTGGATGAGGTGTTTGCAATGGAGATATTATGTAGCTGTCTCACTTAGGCAAACGGTGGTTACCATTTCATTTCTCAGGCCCTCAGTAGTACAGGGACTCTTCCCTCTTCATCTGACTCTGTTGTGTACTTCCAGTGTCTGTTCCTGGCTGCTTGCCACACTGCAGCCACTTAGACTAAGGAGAAGACTAAGATGGTGAAGATGTGGGGCAGCAACTAACTTGCTTCCATTTCTGAGCAGAGTTGAGCCAACCCTAGGCTCATATAGACCTTTCTTCACAAACGTGTTTACTTTTATTTGCAAAATATTAACCCTATTTCAATTTTTGCAAAAAGGAAAATGGAGGACTGACTGGCTTTGCCTTATCTGAAAATGCACATGATCTTATCCCTTACTGCAAAGGTAACTGCCAGCCCAATGTTCGTTGCTAGCTGGACTCCACTGCAAAACCCAGTGTTCATGGAAGGAGAGCAGCCTGTTTCAGAGAGCAAATAGCTTGAGAAGTTGGATTTGGACCCTCTCCTTACATTGAAGTGGGGGGAAAAAGAAAGAGGAAAAAAAACCCAAAACCAAACCAAACAAACCAAACCAAACCAACCAACCAACCAACCAAAAAAAACCCCACCAAACCCAAAACAAAACAAAACAAAGCAAACAAACAAACAAACAAACAAAACCCCCACAACCTCAATCTTGTATGCTAATTTGACTATTATGATGTGCTTATTTGGCCCACAGTAGTATGAATTGTTGCATCAGGTAAAAAATCCAAGACTTGAAGGATAAATTCAAGCTGGAGCCCAGAACATCTTACGGGAAATAGTGCTCAGTTGCCCCTGTGCAACCTGTTAAAAAGTGAGGAAATTCTCTATGTGCATACAGAATGCTCTTCAGAAATAGCAAGATTACCTCTTCTCGTCTATAGTCTTCTTTTCTGCTGCTTGTGAGACTGCATAGAGGAAAACGTATGGAAGAAAAAGCAGTTAAGGATTTAGAAATAGCTTCTTAGGTTAAAAACTCTCTGAATAAATCTTTTTTTTTTTTTCTTCTGCCAGCTTGGAGATAAAATCAGAGAGATGGCATTCATTACCTACTCCTGCAAACATGAACATAACTGTAACTTAACTCATATGAGAAATCCTAATAAAAGTGAAAACTGGATGGATTGCTTAGCCAGTAAAATTGCTTTTATAAATATTTGCAGAGTTGGAGATCAAAAGTCTAGCTCCTACTGTGACCATAAAAGCAGACAGATAGTTCCTAAAATAATTTAAATTTAGGGATTTTTTTCTGCTTGGGGAATACTTGTAATCATTTCTAAAAGGAATATTGGTAAAATCATATGCACGGTATTTTCAGAGGGAGGTGGAGGGGAGTGAGACAGGGCAGGTTTTAGCCAGGTTCATGAACAAGAGGTCTGTAGACAAAAGAGAATGGGTATACATACCCTAATATCTTTAATATGACAGTTCTGAATGCTGGGAGCACAGACAGTGGCCATGTCTGCATGCTCTCCCTGAACAGTGTTTCATAGGATCTCTAGACACTTTGAATTGTAAGGTCCTCTGGAAGTTTCTAATTCAACCTCTTCCTCGCCAGTAGGGTCAGCTCAGGTCAGACTAGGCTGATCAGGGCTTTATCAAGCTGTGTCTTGAAAAAACTCCAAAGATAGAACATACACAACCTCCATGGGCAACCTGTTTCACCTCTTGTCTCTCCTTGTTTTGAGAGAGACACTCCTTACCTAGCCAGGACATCTGGTACAATTGATGTCCTTTAGAATGGTAAAATTGCCTAGGTTGGAAAAGACCTTAAAGATCATGGAGTCCAGCCATTAACCTAACTCTACCAAGTCCTCTGCTTTGTCTCTCATCCCCCCTACTGTAAGTCACTGGAAAGAGCCTGGCTCAGTCTTCTTGATACCTTCTTTGTAAGTGCTGGGCGATGCTCTGAGGTCCCCCTGAAGAAGTTTCTTCTCCAAGCTGAACAAACCTTGCAATCTCAGCCTTTCCTTAGTGGGCAAGTCATCATTCTCCAGCCCCCACTATCCTGGAATCCTTTGCTGAACTTACTATGGCTCTTCTATACCATTGTGGGACTGCAAATTAGACACAGTATGTGGATGCTGACCAGGAGGACATAACTGTTTTCCTCAGTCTAGGGATGTGCTCCTATTAGTACAGCCCTGGATACTTTGTTAGCCATCTTTGCTGCCAGTGCCCATTGCTGGTTCATGTTCAGCTTGGTACTTATGGACACCAAGGTCCTCCTGCAAGAGCTGCTCCCCAGCCAGTTTATCTCCAGCCTGTGGAGTTGCAAGGGGCTCTTGCTTCCTAGGGAAAGGACTCTGCATCTGTCCTTGAATATCATCAGGTTAGTGTTAGACTATTCCTTCAGCCTGTCCAGGTCCATCTGAATGGCAGCCTTGACCTTGGGAATATCAACAGTTTGTTGGGAGATAAAATTTAGTCAGTGGCTTGATGCACAGGACATAATTTGTGCTCTTTTATTCTTAATTATATGTGTTAATTTATTGAGTTTCTGTGCTGCTGGCTTTGTGGTGGTTTCTTTTCAGTGGAATTAATATCAGCAAGCTTTCCTGGTGATATTCATATTATGAGGATGGTCCCGTGTTAAGGAAAAGGAACAGAGGAATAAGTATTCCTGTTCAGGCCTGTTGTGGCCCATTGAACTCCTCAAGCCTGCTACCTGAATTTATTTTTAATTTCTTCTCTTTCCTAGTCAGAAATCTTCCAGGGAATAGAAATCTAGTGAAAGTTCAGTTAACATATGTCATGGGCATGAAGATGCTGACTTGACCCCAAAGTCAAAATCTATCAGGATTACAGAGGAACAAATGTATTTCTACTTCTCATGACCATTTGCATAGCACAGAGCTCCTCTATTGGTCAAGATTTTCTGTCTGTCTTTTTCAATTCCCTCTTCTCCTTCAGCAGACCAGGAGGGTGCTGGCTGGAGGAAAGGGATGTTCCCATCTTCCAGGTGTTGCTTGGTTTAGGTACATGAGTTATGAGGCTATGGCAAAGAAGTCGTGCAGATTGATAATGCCTGCGTGTTATTTGGAAGGGCCTTAGACAAGCAGGGAAAAGTACATAAGAGTTTCATGTTCAGTAGGCTCCTCACTACACACACAGTAGGGCTCTGGATATCTCTGCCTTCAGGAAATCACTTGTTTGTTGAAGGTTAAAATGGAGATGGAGAAGAGTAAACAGTCCCGTCTTCCTCTCAACCTTTTTACTCACTGATATACACTGATCTACAAGTAATGCCATCTAGTACTGTCACAGTGACCTTCATGTATGCAGATAGCTCAGAACCTGAGCTGTTCACATCTTTAAGTATAAGAGATCATCTATAAATGTTCAGCTGGATGCTTGTTTCCTGTCACATGCTTGGAGTGGTCCGCAATTCCCAGTCTGCATCATCTGGCTTTTCTGGTTGATCTTCAGAGCTATCTCCAAGCAGAATGCCTATTAAGTAAGGTTATAAAATGAAAGTTTCTCCCTGCTTTCGACATGGATTTGAAACAGTTCTGCCCAAAACACAGATGAGTTTTGATTTCACTTTTGGTTTTCAGTGACAACTAAGAACTGAATAAGAAAAAAACGTTAAAAAAACTGTAGTTGCTTGCATTCTAAGGGAGGAATTGAACTGTTCTCTTCCAGCTTCTCTTTGAACACCCTTATTCCTCATTTGGTTCTTGTTAACAGCTGTTCTTGAAAGCCTGTCTGCTCCCAGGTCTGAACCCTGGCACTCGCTTCCTTTCATTCAGTGGAAATAAATTGTGTCTGCCTGGGGATAGTGAGAGCTGTATGAATTTTTTTTTTTTTTATCAATCTGGGCTTCTTGCATGGCAAGGCAGGTAGAATGTTAAAACCAAATGACTAAACTGCAGCCTTCCTGACTGTTATGAAGCATCAACCACAACACGGAGCAAGAGAATGGAAGTTACAGGTAGAGAGTTGCTTTTACTTGAAAGTAGTATAATTAAAAAGAAAAAAAAGAATTAAACATCTGAAATACTTTTTTAGAAAGCTAGAAAGAAATGTGACTTTTCCAGTACCTTTCCAAGGAATTACATCACACAAACACTTTCAAGCAGACAACATAATGGCCTATTAGAGCAACACAATGTCACTTGTAGGTGGCTGGAAGTACCAAGTAGGAAGACGATAGCGTCACTAAATGCTTTTTGAAAATTGCAAGGATGGGTGCTCACTGAAATATTTTCTAGCTGAGTAGAGATACAAGTGCAGATAGATGGGAGCAGAAGGAGGCAAGAAGGCTGTTTTTTCCATCAAACCTTTAACCTTTTTTCTGACTCAAGTACCCAAAATCTGTGGGTTCCTTACTGAGGATTTAACATCCTTCAGCTATGAATAAAGAGAAAGTGATTATAGAGACAAGTGTCCATGTCTGCTTCTCTCCCCTTCTAAAGAAGTATCCAGAAGGCTATAATCTTCCTGTCATGGGAGGGAGAAAAAAAAAAAACAGATTCTCTTTTCTGGTGTGTAGAGAGTAGTTTTTTAGTTATTTTATTCTGATGGCACGGTAGAAAATGAAGTATATCTGTAAGCTGTGCTGTAAAACGCAGTGTAGCTTGGTTGTCTCTACTAATTTTAAGGGACACAACTTGAAAAATCAGGAGTTATGTAGATGTCATTGTACAGTGCTCTGCACTGACTCACACTCCTGTGTTATTTAGGCAAACTATTCGTCAAGAGTTAACTTGATAAGTGCATCACCTTAGCAACCAGAATATTAATATACTACAGCAGCAAAGTATAGCTAGCTTACACTTTGATTTCAGGCACAGGAATTTGGGGTGGTGATATATGTGCTGTAGTGCCACACAAGATTAGAATAAAATGTAATGGTAAAGCTAAAGAAAAATCAAATGTAGTATTTATGTGTATGTAATGCCTAGGCAGCTTGTGCTGACTGGAGTGACTTGCAAGTAGAAGTAAAAATACACAAGCCAGAATATATGAGCAGATCACTCCATGTTCTTTTTCCACTTCTTTGCCTCACCTTCTTGAATTTTACATTTTATTTCTTCTTGATCAAAAGATATGTTTTTTAGTACTCATTTTTTTCCCCTGTCATTCATGCATTTTATCTAATATGTGAAACATTGCATAAATAAAAACACTTTTAAAGTGGCAAAAACAGAGCAAGTAGGAGATACTTGGTGGAGCATAGTCTAAGAGAATAAACAGAGATAGAAAAATTTAATTCTTAGGTGACTCAGGACTCTTCTACATATGGCTCCCAAGTAGTGAGAAAACCACTACCAAATGCAGCGGTGTTGTCCCAGATGACTCCGAGTCACCTTGTTTTACTTCTTGCTGCAGCTGTAGGTGCACTTGTCATTACTTCACAAATTCCAGTGTGCCTAAGACGTATTTTAAATGAGACACTGTCTGAATTCAGAATGTACAGCTATACTCCAGTGCTGGGCAGACTGTTACTTGGGATGCAGGTGACCTGTTATTACCATCTCCAGCTTTGGCGCAGAGATGTGAATGTGAATGACCTCCACTTGTGCAGGATGCAGAAAGCTACTTTTATGTTGGACTGTTATCTCTAATTTTGAATTCAGACAGAAATCCAGGTGAGCACAAGCAAACTACAGCACCCAAATGGCTGTTCTAAATCCATGTGGAATAGCTCCACAGAACTCCTCTGATCAGTTGCGAGCTAGTTGTTTCAGTTCAGATCTTAATAGCTATGCTTTAAAAAACTCACTCTAGCATTATCTTGTCACAAAAAAAAATCTTAATTAGCCTCTTATGACACAGCTCTTTGTTCATACAGGCGTTACACTTCTGGAGGCAGGGATCACACCTGTAATTTCGTTTGCAAAAAAGTATGAGGTTTTTTACATTGTTCACTCAAATCTTAGATGCAAAAGGCAAGTCTGGAATTCTGTTATTTGAAGTCTGTCTTGCATATGCAATAAGCACCTAAATGAAAAAAAGTTTGTGGTGTTTGACATATTTAATGCTGTTTTCATGGCTTTTTTAATATTGTGTTCTGGTGATACCCACAGAACCCTTCAGGCAGTTTGACAAACCTGTCAATCATCAATAATGTGCAGATTTGCACATAAGGAAGCAGATAGCAAACCAGCTAGCACTTCAGGGATGCAGGCCTCAGGAAATTACAGCAGTGGCAGAAATTAAACACTTAGTGCCAGTGGCCCAGGTTAAGTGATGCAAAGTTCTGTACACAATAGTCACTGTTATTATGAGGAAAAGGATGAGATACTGTGTTACAGTTGTTTTTAATATAATCTGGTTACAATGCACGAAATAACCTACAACAAGATCTTTCAGAGTGGTTAAAATACAAAAATCCCCCTATTCAAATCTAGTTTTTGGTATTTTGAGCCCTGACATTTTATTTTTTTCACAAATATGACTTGCTACTTTGCTATTGTGGAAAGCACTGTATGTGAGACCCAGAGGGGCTGCCTGGGAGGCAGGAGATAGACTAAGGAAGTCCTCATGATGTGTTAGAGAAGAGTTTTGATGGAGAAGGGCAGTAAATCCCTATCAGTGTAAGATGTCTGGAGATGAATGAATGCAGCTGGATCATAAGAAAGAGTAAAGAAGTATTTCATACAGGTTTTCCAGCTCACCTGATAATACATCTCAAATAAGGCATCTGTTACAACAAACATTTCTTTCTGAAAGTAACACAGGCAGATCCAAAAGGAAGTGGTTGACTTTGCTTTATTTTCTGTGGAGCTCTTCTCAGGAAAAGGAGAGAGAACAGCTTGCTGCACTTAAGGAAATTCATCTCATGCCCCTGCTTCAAGTAGTCAAGCCTCTAGACTTAGAAATCTCTTATTATTTTCTCTTGTCTTCAAAACTTGTTCTTTGCCTCATTCCTGCATCTTCAGAAAGAAAAGAAGGCCATAGTACTGCAAGTGCACACATTGTATATGTACTTTTTCCATGGAGGGCCAAGAAGTATTTGCACCTCTTGATGTGCAGCCTCTGTTTGTGAAGCAGTGGCTCTGCTGGCTTGTATGACTCCTGTAAATTCAGGTGGCAATTTTCCTCCTGTTTTCATTCAAGTAAAAATAAAGGCTAGGGAGAAATGTTTTGGGGGAGGGGGGATGCAGGAGGAAGGGAAAGTGCTGGGGAGGGTGATCAGAATTGAATTACATTTACTTTCTTATGATGGTAGGAGAAAGTAAGAGAAATTTGAAGGACTAGTACTTTCAGACTTGAGGGTGGCCTTCTGATTTTAAGACTGGAACCTGTAGCAGCCCTCAAATAGCCTGGAAGCTTTCTCTAATGACAGACCACTAATCTGATGGATATTCCCTGCCTTGTGCTAATCATAGGAAAATCTGGCTAAGACTAATTAAACCTTTTGTTTTGGGTTCAGCTGAAAGTGAATTCCCAGACACCTTGCACTTTGCATGGAGTTGAACAATGCTGCATTCTTCTATGAACAGGATAGTTATTTCATTTATCCTGACAGTTACTTTTTTTTTTTTAGCATGTAATTTCATCAATGCAAAAAACTCCTTTTTTTTTTCTCACCCAGTGGTCAATCCAGACTGGAAGGCCACCAGATGAACTGTTTCCCTATTTCTGGAAAACACAACCATGTTAATTCTGAGGTTGGAAACAGCTGTTTTGCCCATGGCCTGGAAACGTGGAACTGAGTACAGACCAACATAGCTGTTGTTTGGTGGATTTCATTTTTAAAGGAGCATTAAAACTGAATGCTTTGTCATGGCCCCTTAGACCATCTACTTAACAAGAACAATATAGATTTGCTGGAATTACTACCTGTTTCTTTTGCATTTAACGAGTTCTCTAACCTGGTATATATTCCTACTGTGACACCTCTTCCTTGTATGAATGTCTGGCTTGCAACGAACCCTGAAGATTTGGGTTATATATATTAACCCACATTCTAGAAACAATAGCTCTTGCAGGAATATCTCACAAGCCAATGGCGTGTCTAATTAGTGATAAAGAACTACTTATATTACTGTGAGTGTCACTTAAGCCCTTTGACAGAGACATATGATAGCTGTCAGATATGCCTTAGGAGAGAAGCATCACTTTAGTAGACAATGCTGCTGGTTATTTGAAACAATTTGATTACTAGGAAGCCTATTTCTCTCCCACTCCCATATCCATCATCTAGTTTTCTGTGTTGTTAGTTTGCTTTGCAAAGAAACTGCTTGAAGAAGTATTAAAGGTTAAATCCCCTTTAAGTTATCATATTCTGTTAAATATTATCCTGGCATCTCTTGGTTGGAGAGGAAAAGAAACAATGAGTCTACATCAAGTTAAATCTGCTGCCAATAACTGATTCTCAGGGGAAACTGAGATGGAAAGGTGCAGAGAAACACCTTAATTTTATGGATAACTTCAGTGTTTCCTTTCCCTAGTAAGAAGTAAGGAATATAGTTTCTGCAGACTTACATGCTGCTTAATCAAAGTCCAAACTTATAGCAGGCTAGATAAGTTGCACAGAAAATTAAGAGATAATCATAATTAACAGGACAGTTTGACAGTGTCCTCCTGTTTGTTCAGGAATAGACTTACTCTGGAAAAGTGGGTATATACAATAAAACTTTCTTTTGAAAAGCACACTCCACTGAAATGCATAGCTCTAAGCTGTATCATGGACTTCTGATTACCACAGGCATGGATTTGAGTTCATTATCTGCATTTCATCATACACAAAGAAACTTTGATCTGTGATTCACAGCTTCAGCTTTTCATCATAAGTTAGGACTGATATCAAGAGTGCAAAGCTAAAATTCTTGAACAATAATCCTTTGAGTCTTTGCCAGTGATAATGGTTTCCATGAAGATTATCAGCTTTTCCAAACATGCTGATGTGTTAGGTTAATATTTAGTGAAACAAAGAACGCTTCTTTGTATGTTATTAGAAAATGAGTGGCTTTGAAATATGATTTTGGTGGATACCTGTTCTTTTTACAATATTTTCTTCCTGATTTTTGTTTAAAAATTTAAAGATTCTCTATCTAATTGCTTTGCTATATCTAGCTGTGATTTTGGAAATAGTTCTGTCTTCACATGTATTTCTTTATTTATCTCTGAATACATACAGATACTGTCTAAAGTATCTGTATGTGCATGCTACAAAGAAGGTGAATATTTTCTTACGTATTTCAGATACAGACATATCCTGTATTTAAGTCCAGACAGTATATACCTGGGGCCTAAAGACCTTCAGGATTTCCACAGAAAAATTATTTGCATGCACTGTT
>NW_008606216.1:0-1243 GCF_000691845.1 Merops nubicus | reverse complement strand
CTTTCCCTCTCTGCAGCATAAGGGAGATGTCTGTAGCTCCTGTCTTGAGGGAAGAACAGAGGTACTTGATCTTTTCTGCAGTCCAGCTGTGATGGCAATAGACACCTGCCCAGGCTGTGGGGGCCTCTGCACAGAGTAGCAGAGCGCCCAAGTGAGCTAGACCAAAGGTCAGTTTAGTCCAGTATCCTGTCTCTGACAGTGCTGAATTGTCAGAACAAGTTGAGATGTTTTCTTATCCTTCAATTTTATAAGCACCACACTGAATGCAGCATGACAATTACTTTTCTTGACTGACTGGTCATGGTGTTTGAAGCACCCCAGGATGTGTTTTGCTCTTCTGATTGCCAGGGCACAATTCTGACTCTTCTGGAGCCTCCTGCTGACCGTCACCCCCAGACCTGTTTCTGCAGGGCTTTTCTCCAGCCACTCCTCTCCAAATGTATACTTGTGCCTGACATGGTTCTGTCCTACATGCAGAATATGGCATTTCACCTTGTTAAATTTGAGCCCTTTAATTGTAGCACAGTGTTCCAATCGATATCCCTCTGCAGAGCTGGTCAAGAGGTGGTTATCCCACTGTGTGTGGTGTCGGTACAGCCTCACCTTGAGTATTGTGTGCACTTGTGGGCCCCACAATTTAAGAAAGATATGAAAGTCCTTGAATGTGTCCAGAAGAGGGCAACCAAGATGGTGAAAGGGCAGAAAGGGATGTCCTATGAGGAGCAGCTAAAGACTTTGGGCTTGTCTAGATGGAAGAAAAGGATGCTGAGGGGATAACCTCATTGCTTTCTACAGCTTCCTGAAGAGGGGAAGTGGAGTGGGAGGTGCTGATCTCTTCCCCCTGGAATCCAGTGACAGGATATGTAGAGATGTTTCAAAGCAGTGCCAGGGGAGGTTCAGACTGGACATAAAGAAAAATTTCTATGCCGAGGGTGGTAAAACACTGGAACAGGATTCCTAAAGAGGCCATTGATGCCCCAGGCTTGTTAGTTTTTAAGAGGCATTTGGATAATGCCCTTAACATGCTTTAATTTTTGGTCAGCCTTGAACAGGTCAGGCAGTTGGACTAGATGATTTGCTGTAGGTTCTTTCCAACTGAAATGGTCTTATTCTAACCTATTCTAACCTATTCTAGCCTAACATTTTAGCTTAGGGTTTTGTCCTGGTTTGGGGTAAAATAGAGCTGGTTCTGTTCAATTATTTTAACTCTTTAGCCAAAGCTCTTCTAATTAACTGTCCTGTC
>NW_008606215.1:1697-4520 GCF_000691845.1 Merops nubicus | reverse complement strand
CTAGATGACCTTCAGAGGTCCCTTCCATCCCACACATTCTATGATTCTATGATCCATGACTCTCCCAACCACTGTGCTGAACAGGTCAAAATCTGCCCTCCGTAAGTCCATGGTAGTGATTTTGCTGACCCCCGTCTGTACTTCACCAAGAATTGAAAACTCTATCATTTCATGGTTGCTAAGCCTAGGGTAGCCTCCAACCACCACATCACCCACCAGTCCTTCTCTGTTTGTAATCAGCAGGTCTAGCAAGGCACCTCCCCTGGTAGGCTCACCAGTTGTGAGAGGAAGTTGTCTTCCACACACTTCAGGAGCCTCTTGGACTGTTTTCTCTCTTCTGTGTTTTATTTCCAGCAGATGTCTGGTAGGTTGAAGTCCCCCACAAGAACACGGGCTTGTGATTTTGATACTTCCACCAGCTGCTTGTAGAACATTTCACGTCCCTCTTCATCCTGCTTGGGTGGTCTCTTATAGACTCCCACCAGGATATCTGTCTTGTTGTCCTTCTCCTTCATCTTTACCCTTAAACATTTGACCTGAACATCCTAGTCGAGCTCTATACAGTCAAGACACTCCCTAACATACAGGGCCACCCCATTGCTCTCCTTCCCTGCCTATTCCTTCTGAAAAGCTTATAGCTATCCATTGCAGTACTCCAGTTGTAGAAGTCATCCCACCGTATATCTGTGATGGCAACTATGTCATAGCTATCCTGCTGCACAATGGCTCCCAGCTCCTCCTGTTTGTCACCTATGCTGCGTGCACTGGTGTAGATGTACTTGAGCTGGGCTACCGATTTCACCCCCAACACTGGCGTGCCAGCCCTAGGCTCATCTCTAGTGAGCCTGGTTTTATCCCCTTCCGCCTTTGAACTTAGTTTAAAGTTCCCTCAATTATCCCTGACAACTCATGGGCAAGAATCCTTTTCCCTTTGAGAAAGAAGAACCCTGTCTGTCACCAGCAGATCCGGTGCTGTGTAAATGTCCCTGTGATCAAAAATCCAAAATTCCTCCAGTGACACCAGCCTCTGAACCACGTGTTAATCAGGTGTGCTTTCCTATTCCTCTCAGTATTCTTCCCTGTCCCTGAAGGGATTGAGGAAAACACTACCTGAGCTCCTGATCCTTCAATCAATCACCCCGAAGTCCTTTTTAATTGCTTTTGGACTTCAGTCCATAATCTCATCGCTGCCAACCTGCATAACCAGTAGGGGGTAACAGTCCCAGTGCCGTCCCAGACCAGAGAGTTTCCTGGTAATGTCTCTAACCCGGCCCCAGGGAGGTAGCAGACTTCCCTGTGGGATGGATCCGGTTGGCATATGGCGCTCTCTGTTCCCCTCAGAAAGGAATTGCCTACAACAATTGTCCTCATCTTTTTCTTGATAGAGGCAGCCCTAATGCATGGGGCTGACTGACTCGCCCTAGGCAACCTCCTGGATTTGCTTTCATCTATGTCCTCATAGGCCTCGCCCTCAGGTTCCAGTGCCTCATACCTGTTGTGTAAGGGCCACTGGGAAGGTGAGGAAGGCTGGGAGGGGATTTGCCTGCCTCCCCAAGCAGGGACCTGCTCCCATTTTCCCCCCGTCTCTCAGGTCCCCTCCCTCCACTCAGCAGCAAGAGGGCTGGGGATCCTCTGCCAAGATCTTGTGGGGCCCCTATCTGCTGCCTTTGCCTCAGGGTGCAGCTCCATCAGTCTCTCTCCCTCTCAAAATCCCTGATACCCCTTAACCTTTCCACTTCCTCTTACATCTCTGCCCCCAGGCCAAGCAGATCATTCCCTGGTCACCCCACGCTCTGGGAGGAGTGACAGGCTTGGGCACTGCCTGCAGCCAGAGACCTGCACAGCTGCTCCTCTTTTATTGCTGAGTGTGATGTCATGTGGCCTGGAATATCCCTTTGGTCAGTTGGGGTCAGCTGTCCCAGCTGTGTCTTCTCCCAACTTTTTAAGCACCCCCAGCCTACTTGCTGGCAGGGCAGTGTGAGAAACAGAAAAGATCTTGATGCTGCACAAGCACTCTTCAATAGTAGCTAAAACATTGATGTGTTATCAACTCTGTTTTAGTCACAAATCCAAAGCACTGAAACATACAAGTTGCTATGAAGAAAATTAATTCTATCCCAGACAAAACCCAGTGCAATTCTTAAAATCTATTAGTATAACCCTTTAAAAAAAGATATCTGGAGATGTGTAGTGACTATTTGAGAAGAATTTTCAGCTCTTTAAGTAAATTGGTCAGAAATGTATAAGGATGCCTGCAAATTTATTAATGCTTCCTAATCTGAAACCACGATATACCTTTTAGGTTGCACAGCAACTGACTCCTAGCAACACTAGCAGATGGAATTTCTAAGCGCGACCATGTCAGATGTAATAATAAAGCAAGAGTATAAACAGTTGTCATAGTTTGCTTTTCCTAATAAAGTAGTTTGAATTTAAGGAACATTTTATCCCTCAAAAACAGGAAGCCCCTTCTAAAACAAAGGTACTTCAGATACCAAAACTAATAAAGCTGTTTAGAATGAGAGTGGCTGTCATATTTTGAGGTGTTGTGTAGGTTTGTTTTTTTTTTTTTTTTAGCATAGGACTGAGATAAAACAGAAAATAAAGAATCATTACATGGAGCATTAAGACATTTAATTCTTGTTTATGGTGATTAAATTTCAACTTATGTTGTAAGTTAATTAATTTCAGGACTTCCTAAAAGTCACAAGCTAAACAAACAAATGTGTTTGAAGGAATCAAAATTGTTTTACCTTGGGGTATAAGTCATAGAATCATAGAATGGCTTGGGGTAGAAGGGACCCTTAAAGATAATATAGTCCC
>NW_008606215.1:1056-1410 GCF_000691845.1 Merops nubicus | reverse complement strand
AGAGTCTTCACTGCTGCAGGCTGAAAAAACCCAACTGTCTCAGCCTGTCCCTGTAGGAGAGGTGTTCCAGCCCTCTGATCATATTTGTGGCCCTTCTCTGGACCCATTCCAATAGGTCCATGTCCTTCTTTGTGCTGGGGATTCCAGAGCTGGATGCATTACTCCACGTGGGATCTCATGAGAGAGGAGTAGAGGAGAGAATCACCTCTCTCGACCTGCTGGCCACGCTTCTTTTGATGCAGCCCACAATTCTATTGAGGCTTCCTTAGCTGCACTCCCAGACTGTTGGCTCATGTTGAACTTTTCATCAACCAACATTCCCAGGTCCTTCTCCTCAGGACTGCTCTCAGTCAC
>NW_008606215.1:0-325 GCF_000691845.1 Merops nubicus | reverse complement strand
ACCTAAGCTTTTGGAGTGCGCCCACCCAGCCAATTCCTTATCCACAGAGTTGTCTATCCATCAAATCCATGTCTCTCCAATTGAGAGACCAGGATCTTGTGCGGAACAGCATCAAATGATTTGCACACATCCACATATAATAAAAAGCCCAATTTAGTTTGTTGGGATGTGTTATATTTCATTAAAATAGCACCACTTTTTCTCAATAGCAGAGAACTGTCCTAACAGCTTAAAACATACAGTTTCAATTAATGAAAGCGATAGTTCTAACTTCATAGTGTATCATAGAATGGATTACGTTGGAAGGGACCCTAGAGATCATCTA
>NW_008606214.1:0-14118 GCF_000691845.1 Merops nubicus | reverse complement strand
TATGATTCTATGATTCTATGATACATGTCATCATGTCATTTAACCTTGAGTAGGATCCTGAGGGCTCTGTACTGTGAACTTTCTGTCAATGGCACTGCTTAAATACTTATAAACAAGCATGTACTTAAGTGCTTTGCTGATGGAGGGCAAGAGCACTTGGCAGCTTGCTAGGCTGAGCTTCCCTCTGCCCGCTGCCAGGTGTGGTGCTGGAAGGGAAGGAACTCAGCTATGTCTTTCAGTCATAACTATCTAAAAAAATGCATGGGAGGGGAGAGAATGAAACCAAACCAACTGACAGGCAATGGGAACACACTGAAGGGGGACTTCTATCTGCCATTATCTCCCTCTGACCATCTTTATGTCCTAGCAATTGTGTTGATTTCAATGGAGTAAGCAGCCCTAGCATATATTTAGCAGACTGTGGCCATGACTAAAAGCAGTGTATATGCTCATAGATTATTCATAGGATAGGTAAAGAGCTATGGTACAAACTAACTGAAAGTAACTTGAAGATGACCATAGAGAAGTCCAAAATCCATCTGAACTCCAAAGATCAGGACTACAGGCCTGATAGCCAGGCCAATGGGCATGTATTTTTCCTCACACCCTGCCTTAAATCTTGTTCAGTGACTATTTGGCCATCAGAAGAAATGTCCAGGCCACTCAGCAGTTGCATTTGGCACAGGTTGGGTTCCTTGCAAACCACTTCCTCTTATTTCTCAAATAAGGAGACAAGAGAGCTACCATACACAGACCTCAAAGGTGCTTAATGCAATGTACAGTGCCTAACAATAGCTTGAAACAACAAGAGCATCAAAACCCCTCTGCAGCTGCTCCTGGCCACAGTGAACACACCAAAGGACAATAACAGGACTTTTTTTAACATTTCCTAATAGCAGATCAAACACCTGCATTAAAGTGAGAGACTAGACAATAGAAGCCTGATTTCTCTGAGCTGATTGTGTGAGTGGTTTTTTGACAGCAGGTGCTTGTAGCACCATCCTAGTACTGTAAGCAGAGAAGAGGGTGCACTGGCATCCCTGGAAATGGGGCACAGTTGCCCCTGAAGCCTGTCAAGGAAGGTGCTGTCAGCATCACTGGAGTGATTCATGGGCTTGCAGCAATCTAATAGAGGGCAACAGATGACCAGAATCAGCATTTTATAAGTTTATTCAGCATCTTTTTGACACAGCTGCCCTATTGCTGCATTTTTTTTCCACAGACCTAGAAATAATAGCCTTTATTCTAAGTGCTTATATTCAGTCATATCAGCATTGCATGTTCCAACATTAAATCTTTGAAAGGGATATTGGATATGAGCTGATTATTTGCTAAGCCATCAAGTTCAAAAGTAGAGTTTTGGAAATAGGCATGACCAGAGCTGTTTTTAAAAAGTGACCTGCAAACAGCTTTTTACAACTCAGCAGCTTTGCCTTTTCCCTGCACACTGCCTCATATTCATTAAGAACCAAGTTAATTTCTGAGCACTGATATCCTCAGTTCTTGATGTCCAGCAAATTAATTGTTTGGGGTTTTCAGGTGTCCCATCTGTGACCTTGCAAGACCCAGCTGTATTTGGAAAACAATACCATTATATCGTTTATCATGATGGTTACAGGTGGGTCTCCCTTTTGAATCTTGCATGTGCTAACAGTCAAGTACCCCAAAATAAAGTGTATTTTGTTTTATTTTGTCTAAAAATAAATGACTGTTATAATGAAAGGTACTGTAGGTAGCATTAAATTAATGCTAACTGCAATTAAAATGCATTCTTAAATTCTCCAGCTTGGATTTTGGTGACTCATCCAGTGCTATTCTCTCCATATCTGGATATTTTTGGAGCATGGATGAATTCCAAGTATGAAATCTCAATTAAGACAGGACAAAAGAGACAACCAGCAGGTTGGGGAAGCAACCAAAATAAAAGCAAATTTATATCAGCTGTTTTGAAGAAGATGGTTCCTTGTTTTTGCATCAGCATCTTGACCCCCTGCTCTCACGAGATGAGGATGTATCAGCCACAGATGTTGCTCTGCTCTCACAGAGATGGGGATGTGTGCTCCTTCTTGTGTGCTGTTGAGCGAGGATCTGCAGCTCTCTCCTCCTCATGCAGCCTTTGCTGTCCTACTCAGCAACTATGCCCGGCGGCAAGACTAAACCTGCACTGGGGTACCTACACCCCAAAATCTCTGTTCCCTGTGCCTTTGTGTAGTTGCTTGGATAGCTGGCATCCATGGTGCAGACCTGCAAGATTGTGTGTGCTTCTATGTTTAAGAATGTATGGCCATTTTTTCCAGTCATCAGGAAGAGTTTATTAATGCTTCTTGGTCTGCAGTCTTGGAGCTGAAGTTTTAAAACCCTAAATGGGTCAGAGATTGGGAGTCCATACCATCACAGTATGACTAAGGCAACAGTACCTGTGTGGGATCCTCCTGGTTTGGTAGGGAGTTCTTCTATGAAGTCCCCCAGGTGTTCAAATTCATCCCACATCTCTCCTTCCCTCCCCACAATTCCCAAAAAGATCCAAAATAATTTGGATTTCTTCAGCAAAGCTGTCAGAGCTTGCTTTTCTGCAGACATTTGCAGGCAGCCGAGGTGTGATCCGTGGGAGCTTGGTGACACTCAGGAGACATGTGAGGTCTGGGAGCAGGCAGCGGGAGAGCTGCATTTGCCACCTGGTTGCTCTGGTGGCACTGGGGTTTGAGGGCAGCTCCGTGCTGCAGGGAAGTATGGTTTTAAAGAGACTGCAGGGCACCAGCACCTGTAGAGCCCTCCTTCACAATCCTCCCAGTGAAGCAGGCGCAGACAGGTGTCTCAAACATCTCAGCCTTTCAGCCTCTGTGGGCAGGACTGAGATGTTCCTTATTGTTATTAATTCATCTTGAAGCCATGAGAGATCTAACCTGCTTGCTCCACAGGTGGGAGGTCTCTCATAGCTGGCACAGCCCCCAGCCCTGTCATTCAAGATCCCAGCACCGAATGATTCTGGGCTCGTTAGTGCCTTTTGCCAGGGTCTACAGCCTCCTGGGCCACACCTTGTCCACTGAAACACCCAGTCCTCAGGTAAATGCCCTTTGCTGAAGATCTATCTCAGTATCAGTTGTTGCTGTCACTGGACACTGAGGCTCCCTGAGAGTCACAGGTGTGCCAGCTCTGTTGCTAGTGCACTGACATGGGCCTGTGATCCAGAGAAAGGACCTACCTAGACATATTTCAGGGCAAAATCAATCAACTTCCAGATGGGAAAAACATGCACTTCCTCCTGTCTGTGAGACTACATCCTGAAAATAAAAGCCCATGCTTTTTTGTGCCAAATCTCAGCCATTGGGCCAACAGGCTTGCGACAGGTGTGTACACTTTTACACCTGCTCCGTCTTCTCTTGCTGTTCCATTCACTGCATTTCCTTCTATAACTGGAACTTTTATCTTCTACCTGCCTCTGCACTGCTGAGAGCTGCTAGCTGTGGGGGCTTTGTTTCTCGGCTCACTGCCATCTGGGTGGAGACAGCATCCCCATACAGGAATTTCAAGCAATCCCTTGAGAAATGCAGGAGCAGCATAGCACAGACTCCCTCCACCACAGTGAGGGTGGTGGGGGAGGAAGCCCAGAGCCAGTGGCCCCTGATGCCCTTTCCTCTGGTGCGTACTAAAGCAATGAGGTATGAGGGAAGGATGAAATCCCTGTGTATGGGTGCACTTCTGGCACTGCTTGTCCATCTGCAGCAGGCTGCCAAGCAGAAGCTCCTGCATTTGCAGAGGTCCAAGGGGGGAAAAGCCCATGTCCCCAAGGAAGCAGAAGGTTTTTCTGTGCCAGTCACCTTTGCATCACGTTTCTCCCCCTGCTCAGCAACCGCATTTTCCTCTCCAGTTACTCACCTGTTAACTTCCAGGATTTTTTAAAGGTCTCTGGTGCTGCACCAGAAAGGAATAAAAGCAAATTTGTGCTGTTAGAAATTGAGGCATCTAGTGTGAACCATGAGAGCATCAGCAACTCTGATAATGTTCGGCTATATAATAGAAGTGTGTATCCCAACTACTAGAGATTACATCAATTAGATCGCTTACTGGATAGAGTAAAAAAAAAAACGTGTTTTAACTCCGAATGTTGTTGGAGAGAACTGTGAGATAACCAATAAAAAACCATTAGAAGTCTATCAGTGCAACGCACAAAAAAACCCCAGCTTGTGCTTGATTCTGGCAGTGCACATGAACTCAAAACCAGCAACAAGGAGGTCATTACAAATGCACTAAAGGATGCTCTCTGAAAATGAGCTTCACTTCTTTTTCAAGCCAGACTTGTGAGATACTTTAATGTACAGTACCAGTGTTTTAATGTGCAAAAAGAGGCTAGGCTCTACCTGAAGTTTATTTGGCTAATGTGTAACACAGACTGCGAGTATCAGAAGGACAATAAACATTGTGGAAATCCCTGACTCCTCTTAGATGATAAAAGGGTGTCCATAAGCCACCAGTACTGGGATAAAAGTAGACAAAACATCGTGAAGCTCAGTGCTCAGCATCCTCCCACAGAGCAAAGAGAACTGAGACAGGACCAAAATGTTGCCGCTAATCCACTCCTCTGCAGGCAGCCTGAGCAGAGCAGGGCTTTGGCTCCTGCTTGGCATGTGTGTGGTGAGAGGCAGCACCATGGGGTAGGCACCGAGGTCCTCCAACCTCCCTCTGTTGGGGTTCGTGGTCCCAGCTATAGTGCTGCCACAGTGTTGGACCTCCTTGCTTTAAGGCTGTACTGCTGAATTTGGTTTGGCTGGTCTGTCAGCTTTCAGGTTTGGACTGCAAGGTGAAAATGAGCTTGTGGTCATCACAAATTTCATGTACAGGACTGAATACCTGTAGGGGTCTTGAAGAGAAGGACTTGCTCATTTTCCTTTTCTCTATGTGAGTCTGTATGCACACACAATGTGTGTGTCTGTGCATATAAATAAGGCCTAATAATATCATTAAATTAATTCCTCCTGTTGCTGTGGGAACACACACTTACTATTGCATCAAGCATGTGCAGCAGAGGTAGGTAATAAGGCTGACATCAGAGTAGATCCTTGGGCTTATCTTCTGACACATTTTCTTTTTCAAAGCAGACTGGGGAAAAATCAGACTGGAGCGACTGAAGCCTGGAGGTGCAAATCAGGAGTTGGTGATCTTTTCCCAACTTACAGGTAAACCAATCTTCACACCTAATATTAGCAAGCCCCACGTGGCATGCCAGCCTGCAGTTGGGGCTGGTTCCCAAGGAGATGGGTGGGGGGCTGACAGGGTGGCAGGAGCAGGCAGCACAAAGCATCTGCCCTTTCAACACCTCTCAGTGATTCATTGGATTGGGGAAGAAAACAACCAAGCCCCAAAACCCACTCGAGGAGCAGAGGCTTGCAAGGTGGCTAGAGGGCCCAAAGTCATGCTCCTCCACACCAGGTGGGGTTTGCTCCTGGGCTATCAGTGCTCTCAAACCAGTGTCCCATGCTGGACGGCAAATGTGCACACAACTGTTCCCCTCCAGTGGGCACCGTTTTGAAGGCATCATGGTCCAAACAGTTTGGTGGTGACGAAACTTCTGCCCTGACCCCCCAGCCCCATGCTGAAAGGCTAAGAAAGCATCACAGCAGCAACCTCAGCTTCCTTCTGACCCCCTTGCAGCACAGAGAACAGTATTTATCCATGACTTTACCAGCAGGGCCATACAGCTGTCTCCCTGTGATGGACAGGTTATACCCCTCCTGCTGAGATGGACAGGTCACATCAGGGGATTTTTCTTCCTTTCCATGGTCACAGCAGACTACGATTCCTCTAAGGGGAAGGAGCTTTTGGCCTTTCTTTTGATTTCTAGTCCAAATCTGAGCACAGTGCAACTTGCAGCCAGCAAGCAGCCCCCCCACCCTAGACAGGCAGGCTGAGCTGGAGCTGGGGACCCCAACCACCACTCTGCCAGCTGCTGGCTGCGGAGTACCTTCAGGGACAGCTTTGCTTTGAAGGGTTTTCCCTGCTCTGCCTGTCCCCACTATGGCACATCAAGACGATATTAGTCAGTGTGCTCAGAAGAGGCTTTGGGTTTTTAGAAGTTTTAACATTCTTTATGACCTGCTATTCAAAATCACGTTTCATCACATTGGGTTTGCTACTCTCTTTACAATCTTATTTCAGTCTTATTGAAGATTGTAAAGGCTTTTGGCGTAGAGTCTTGCCTTGCAAGCCCCCCAGGAGTATGTTTTGGGGATAACCAACAGCTTGAACGGAGAAGTAATATGAATGAAACAATCCTGTGTACAGAAGAGGAGCTCTGCCAGGTTTCTGTTTGACTTACGCGGGGGTAGAGTTGCAGGCAGGGTGTGAACTGGCCAAGACTATATCATAGCATTCAAAATGATGAGGGAATGCAGGAGACAGAGCTAGAGGAACCTGGGCATATTGCTGTTTACAGGCAATCAGATCATCAGCAACCAACCTGTTACCTACCCATAAACCTCACAAAATGCAGTTAACACCTGGGTTAGTCTCAGGCCAACAAGATGTGAAACGTTTTGACTCTGACTCCCATCTTGTTCTGTTTTGTTTTGCTTTTTTTTTCATATCCACAGTGCTTCAGACAAGGACCAAGTAGCTCAGTCCTCAGCAGAGGTAAGTGTTGGTGGCCTCCATGAGCTCTGTGCTTGGTTCCTTGTACAGGCATGAAACTGATGAAGCAAGATGAACCCAGTATACGAAACACATCCTGCCTTACAATCAGGTATGATGTTATACCAGCCTGGAGCTGCTGGTCAGGACCACTTTTTGGGATGAAAAGGAAGAAAAGGGAAACCTTTGCTATGTCACCTCAGAGGACACAGCTGGTCAGTATCTTAGAAATCTGAGAAGAAGGTGAAAAAGCAAAAAAAGCAAAGCCAGCTGTACAGTAGAGGGAAAAGATTCCTAAAGACTGTTTTGGAGAGGAAAAAATAACCTGCTGTATCCTTTGCAGGCAAGCAGCTTAAACCTCGATGCATGAGGTCTGAAGACCATTGTCCTAATGCAGAAATTCAGAGCTGTGCAGAAAGGTGTGAAGCAGCTCAAGAACTGGAAGAATCCTCCACCCACACTCACCCCATTTAATCCTGCCCATCCCTCCACGTTCCCCAGAGCCTGGCTTATCAAATACCTTTAAAATTATTTCTAATTTCCATTTTAACAAAGACATTTATGATCCAAAACTTAGATGCAAGAGTGGTTATCCATGTCAACTGTCAATTCTTCCCTTGAGTCAGAACTTTCCTAGACAGGGCCACACTCTCCAGCAAGACTTCCTGTGAGTTGTTCCCAAATGGCTCACCTGGCCTTTAATTGTTACTGAAGTGCATCTGCTCAGGTAGCAATCCTTCAGCCAGAGGATCCTGATCTTCCCAAAACAGTAGAATGTCTTCTTTCTCCTTCGAACACCACCAATCATTTTTCTGTCTCCGAACTTCACCAGTCATGGGCTGGTTTGTTTGGTTTTTTTTAATCAGTTTCTTCTTTATTGATATTGCACGTGTTAGAAAAACATAATAATAACCAGGAGACATCAGTGAAGGCAAGAACCTTTGATTCCCCCTTCCCCACTTTGTACACTACTTGCTGAGATCTGACAGCAAGTCAGGTTTTGACACTTACTTTTAACCAGAATGACTTCTCCCCAGCAAAACATATTATGGGAGTTTTCAAGATTTTTACAACATTTATGGGACTATATGTGCAAGGGCATCCACATAATGATCTGAATGATGTCCAGGTGACACCAACATTTCCACCATTAAACTCATGTTCTCAGCCATGGCATTGCACTTTGGAAAAACGGCCATTTTAAAGACCTAAATGTACATCTGAGTGGTTGGCATTGCATTCTGTTTGTACAACATAAATGTCAACAGAGTCTGACCAGGGGTACCTAGGCAACAGCTAATTTTGAGGTCAGTGATTAACTCTTCTTTGTCAGGATGTAATTTACCATCAAATTATCTCTACCTGAATATAGCACTTTCTGGATTAAAAAAGGCCTTCTTGCTATTTTTAGACACTGAAAGCCATTAATACTGGTGGCAAGTGATGTATCCTGCATTTTCTCCTGGCCAAAATACTGATATTCACGAGGCGAGCAGTCTCTTAGGGAGGCTGCTGCCCCACTCCGGGGTTCCCACAACGAGGAACCGAAGGCTCGGCTCAGCCACTGCTGCTGTGTTTGTGGCCATAGCAGGGAGCAATCGATTTCTATTTTTTATGGCATATATATACACTTCCTTGATTAGATAAAAAGTAGATGCTACCAATTAGCACATATATCAACAGCTTAGTAAAGTATCGATGCTTGACTTACATTTTGCTCCTTCCCTCCCCAGAGCACTTTGCTGCCTTCAGCTCTTCAAACTCTCTCATCTTTTCATGAACTTCTAGCTAGTGACTCACTCCATAATTTCAAGTTCAAAGCTCTCTATATTCTAGCACTGTGTTTCAAACCCATTCTGCTATCTCACAGGGCTTTTTGGAAATAATAGTGAGAACTTGATTGTGTATATTAAAAAGCCATTCTAACGGTCCACCTCAGGAAACAGGCTCCTCTGCAGAGATACAGAGATTAACCAATTGTCCTTCTGCCTATAAAACTACTCATTTGTGAATCTAGTGTATCAGTATGAGCATTTCTTGGGAGGGGGGGTCCAGACGGATGGATATTACACCACAGGGTCCTGCCCCTGCACTTGCTGCTGCTGAGCATGTGCTCCCCTGCAGGGTGAGGAGGGGAGCGGGCTGGGGGAGGGTAAGGGGCTCTGCCTGCAGCCAGCACCTGGACATTGCTTTGCCCATGGACTTTTCTCAGCCTTTTCTGCTGTCCTGGGAGGTGTAACCATCTCAGCCCCTATGCCCTGCCCTGTAAGAACCCTGTGATACTAATAACTTCAACCTCGCCACCTTTACCTGAGATTTACTTTTATACTAAAGCTGATACCACCAGGAAGGGGAAAAAAAAAAAAAAAAAAAAAAAAAAAAAAGCTTTATGAGAATTTATAATTCTCTTTTACTGCTGCAGCTAAATAATCATCAATTTGCCTCTTGCTGGCAGGGACCCAGGCTGTTCAGCAGTAACAGGCTTGTTTTGAAGTTGCTTTAATTTGTTCCCTTAGAAGAAATGTCTTTGCTAAGTGTTGCCAAGCTGACATGTAAAGAAATATGAAACTATGTTCATATCTGGAAGACTCAAATAAAATATACAAATATTACATCAAAGAAACAGTATAATAATAAAGGTGTATATATATGCAAATGCTATCCCTTTAAACCTGAGTCATTAATATCTCTGGATAGTGTCTAGTTTGACATATAATACATTTGGCTGGGATGTATGGATTTGTGCCTGTGATGTCGAATTCCCAGGCCAAGCACCCTGGGACAACATTCCCACTTTGCTTTTTCCCTTTACTGTGCCCTGCTACTGAGGGCACAGCTTTCCTCTCTGTAACAGCTATTCACTCACTTTCTTGCCATTAACAAGACCCTATATTTTCTTCTATGCCTTATTAGTACAGAATCTTCTCTGATGTCTAGGACTTCTTATAGTTTAGTGAGTCAAGCCCATCCAGTGTTTCTTGGCTACCACCTTGTCATTACTGAGGTTAGTTGAGCCCTAGAGGAGCTCAGCTATAGAGATGAGAAAAACTCTATCACTAGAATTTTAAGGGGTTTTTAAGAGCAATTGGAAACCCATCTACCAGAGATAGCTTAAGTGTAGTTGATTTTGTATTGAAGCTGTGTGGAAATGTACCAAAGGAAAGAAAGCCTGACTAGAACCTCTTAGGGTGAGTGAAGATGGGAATTCTGGTCCTGTTTTATAGGGGATGTTTTTGTATTACATGCAGTGAGTGCTTAATACCATATAGTTGTTGGCCCAGATTTTTGGTGGGGCACGTAATTCATCCATTCCTGTAGGAGATGTGGAGTAGGGAATACTACCTCCTGCTCCGTTTCCATAGGGACTTGTTCAGTCACTTGGGTGAGTACTTAGAGGGCTGTGTCTGGACAAATAGTCTCCCCTAGATTTAAAAAACATGGATGAATAAGCCCCATTCAGGTCTCTAAAATCAGTGACATAGCTACCAGTTTGGAGAAGAGAGTTCTAGTGCAGATCCTTCTCAGTCAGGGGTGCAGCTTTACTTCCTCAGCGCATCCCTATGCCAGGTCTGTGGAGGTCAAAGCTGAGCTTCTTCCCTGCTCCATTTCGATCCTATTCTGGGCACTATCTGCTCAAGGGATCCTCAACATTGAGATTCCTGGCGTATAGATGTTTTTTTTTTCCTCTTTTGTGGGCGACGTATACCTTATTGTAGTTCCCCAAGCCCTTTGTGGGGACTGGCCCTCAGAGCCAATCTGTGCTGCAGGCAGGGAAATTGCTTATGGGTGATGATGGGGCTGTCTTCTTACAATTTCTGAAAGAGCAATTTCAGAGAGGAAGATGGTCATTGTGCTTTTTCCACAATGAAATTTATTTTTAGCTTCTATTCTAGTATCTGGAAAAATTGTTCTCAAACTTGCTATTATCTTTAATGAAAAAAATATCTACATCCTCCTGTGTAGCAGCTAATCAGCAACTTATAGGATCACATGAAACAGCACAAACATTTTAGTGAAATAAATTTGAAATTTCTTTTTACAAAGCTGCAAAAAGACATTGTTTAGGTAAACTCAGGACTTCCTCACTTTGACGTGCAGAAAAGCCCTTGAACAACTTAGAGGCTAGATTGAAGCCAATTAAAAACTTGAGCAAAAAGGTTTTGGAAAAGTTTAAAAGAATAAAAATAATAAAAGGTTGTCATAATAGTTCCATTGCACTTGATGACACATCTAATGATGAATGACCCTTGCTGCTGCCTATTTCTTTCCACCAGCAGAACAGGCAGGGCAAGGAAGGGCAAGTTGCAAAACACGTGTATTTAGCTCCATTATATTCGTCACTAATCTCTAGAAATAAACAGAGAGGACCAGAGGGTTTCTTTTTTTAATAAAGGTAAGCAATGACTGTGCCTTTCCTAACAAACTCTATACAAACCCATACACAGCTCTTCTAGCTTCCATGCACTGCTGGCAAACATTATTCCTGTGGAAACTAAGCCAGGTCCTCTGGCTTAACCTGGCTGGCTGGTGGAAGTGGGCTGACAGATGTGGAGATTAAACAGATGTGTAGATCACTCTTGCAATCACTGCGTCCCTGCCTGACTAAGCTTAAGAAGTCAAAGATGCATCAAAAACTCATCGTGTCTGAAATAGGAGGAGAAGGGCTCATAATCTCTGACTGAGCCACTGACAGCCACGGGTGGAACTAGCAGCTGTCTAAACTGTGGGATGGGGCAGGAAGAAGGGAGTCTGGGTTGGAATCCTACCTCATGAAGAAAAAGAGGTGCAGGAAGTCTCTCACTTTAAATTGTTGCAAAGTCCTTTGAGAGCTGTAAGTGAAAGCTCTAACTAGTGTTCACTATGCTTCTATTTTTCTGTACATACCCTCATTTATATTTTCTTCTCACTGAAAAAGAAAGGCACAATAGCTCAAACTCTGTGGGTTTCAATCTAAGGTTCAGTCTGAAATAATTCCTGACAGTAAGTACATACTATTTAAAGCAGATTTTCACCTGTTTATGTGAAATTATGAGAAGCACCTTAAAAATAGTCAGAGGGACAGAATTGTCTAGGATGTGATTGAAATGCTGAATGGTGCCTGAACCCCTCTGAGGTTTGTGTCATCAGTAGGTTTTGCAGTACAGCATGTTTGCAAGTGGACACCTGTCTAAATCTGAAGGATCAGCCAGGGGTTATCATTAATGAGGACCCAGTCATCAGTGGCACCAGGCAATGAGGCTGAGTTCACCAAGTCAGGAAAAAAAAACCCAAACAAAACACAAACTTGAAGACGTGTCTAAATGGATTGATATGTGTTTAAAACATCTTTTCACACCAGCTGCATAGAAGTCTCCAAAATGTCAACGCTGGTTAGCTCACCATCTGTGTAATCCCCCCCCTCCCTCTTCTCTCCTCCCACCCTTATTTTAAGGCTTCTTTATGTTGCTAGAAGAAAAATGACTCTTCAATATTTTTGGCATGTTATTGGAAAGAAATTTTTAAGTTTTTATTTTTTTTTGTTCCAACTCACGCTATGTAAGGCACAGTTAATAATACTTAACATTTACTCAGCGTACTTATTGATCATTAAAGAATGCCAACTAACCAAATAATCCATAGCTAACCAAAATTAAGTAATCACATATTGAGATTGCAACACAATATTGCGCAGCTCTCAGAACAGATGGAGAAGCCAAGCAGAGAGTTTTTAGATTATTTCAGCAACTTTTTAATTTTGTTGCTGCTTAATTTTCAGAAATTTGCTGAGATAATTACTGAGGTACATCATACACTGCTTAGGTATGCACTGCTGAAACACAGCTTTTTCTTTTTATATTCTCCCATGAGAATCTGTGGATCCACTCTCAGCTAGGAAGCCAAGATGAAAACATCTTGATGACAGTGCAGGAGGTCTAGCCAGACTTCTCTCTCTGTTGCACCTTATGGTGCTGTAGTAAATGAGTGTAGCTGTTAGATGCCAGCTTTATCTACTCTTTGATTCCTCTTTTTCCCCAAAACTAGTTAAAATTAAGAGCCATCCAGATGGCTCACCTTTTGTTGGAATGACTGGTGCAAGAAGCTATACTAAAAAGATAAAAGGTCTTTAATGATAGCTCTGGAAAGATAAACAATTCCCCAGGAGATGTAAGCATTTTAGTAAGCACAGAGTTAGTCACTGACCCTAGCAGTTGATAATTAGCAGCATGAGGAAGGTGCACAACACTGCTCAGTGAGCTAAGAACGTGACATGGACTGTAAGAGCATCCTTTTCTTGAATGTCCAAAGAAATGCAGGGACAAAAGGACCAGAAGAATTCAGAAAACACCTGCCAACAAGAAGCAAAGTCAAGCTGGACATATGCATCTCTCTTCTGCTGACCACTTGCCCAGCTAGGAAGGATATTATCATTAAAAGGCATAAGAGCAAACAAAGTCCTCCCCTCACTTAAATCATACACCAAAGGTGGTCCACCACCGGAGGAAGGAATAAGTTAATGCACTTACTCATAGCATATTGTGCTATGAAGGGAGCAAGCTGACTCCAGAACCATGCCATGATAGATGGAGCGAGACAGACAAGGAGTCCAGTTGTGTAGCAGTTCCCCAGAGAGACTTATCATCTTGCCCCATCATCCTGGGAGCTCTGCTTGCCATGAAAATTAAATTCCAGATTAAACTATTCCAGGATTTGTGTCTCAGAATTCCTACGAAGCAACGTCTTTGGTTGTTTACAGAGATACAAAGTGTCCACAGCTTGTCTGGATAACTGTGTTTAGCCTGCAGGAGGACAAGGATGGGGATGGATGTAATGAATGCTGACACTCTAATGCCCTTTGAATGTGCCCACCTTGTACTGTGGCATGGCCTATGTGCCATCTTCGTTTGGACTGCCCAAGACAGTAAACACATTTTCTTCTAATTAATTTTTCAAAATTGTGTCTAACTGGTCTGCACGCTGTTCCCATAACTGAGAGGTCATTCGATTTCCACATTCTTTTCATCAGCAGTTACAGAACAAACCTGCTCTCATAATGGGAGGGGGGCAGCAGCTTTTGGCTTGGCCCCTTAGTGTTAGGGAAGCCACACTGCTGCAGGTGGAAACTACTTGCTGCCCACGTCTGATTGGCACTGGATTTGGCAGCAGTTGGCATGAGGCAGTTATCCTTGGCTTCATCGATTCCTGAGCTTCAGAGAGTAAATACTTTGGCTGCCAGTCACTGAGAGACCTAGAGGATGTAGCGAGGAGAGAGCAGACGTTTTTATGACCGTGGAGCTGAGTCTTCTCTGGTTTGACCGTATCATTTTGGGGGACCTCAGGAAATGATTGCAGATGCTTTTGCCGGTAAAGAGATTGTTAACCCTGGAGTGTATGTTGTTCGGAGAGGCTGTGGAGCAGGCTTTGTCACAGCACTCTGTAGGGCTATTTGGACACGTTCACATTCGGTGGTGTGCAATGATCCCCGCTGGGTTGGAACACATCGGAGAGGAGCGGAGC
>NW_008606213.1:115934-135591 GCF_000691845.1 Merops nubicus | reverse complement strand
AGGCCTTGGCGCGGGGGGCACAGCGAGCTTCGAGCCGCACCTCGCGCCTCGAGGCAGAGGGTGAAACCGTTTCCGAGCCACCCGCGTCCGCTCACAGAACACGAGCAGGGCACCCGGCGGCAGCGGGAGATCTTCGCACCCCTTCCTTCCCCGCCGTCCGGCCCGGTTTTAGCATTTCCTGGTTCGGCAACCGCATCTCACCGCCTGTCGCCCCACCAAGTTAGAGACGGGGGAAGAGGCATCACCAGAACGATGCATCCCGCCACATCTTCCCTGACAGCGCCGGAGAGTTCCACCCAGAACCACCGGGAACGCAAACCCTCTGAGATAGAGGAGGAAGGGTCAGTTAGAGCACACAAGGTGTTGTCGGAACGATAACAATGACTCTAAATTAGCCGCCAAAGGTTTTGGTTCTGGAGTGTGTGTGGAGAATTCACTTTTCAACCAGGATTTTCAACCCTGACTAACAATCCAGCTGGGACTATTAAAAAAAAAAAAAATAGTGTAGAATGCAGGAATATCGGCATTTAGTAATTTAGGGTAAAAAAAAATCTCAGGAAAACAGCAAGATTTCAGAAGCAGTGAATACTTGATTTTTCTGATCGATAGTTCTAACGTAAACAGCAAGTCAAGATGTTCTCCTCACAGCCGTCCCTTAAACAATCAGTTGCTTTCCCCTGAATGTTCCTCACGGGACAGTGACTCATCCAGCACAAACTCAGGTTTCTGGTTTCCCGTGTTGTGATGCCACAGCAGGGCACCAGTTCTCCTGCATGCTGGAGAGGAAAGGGGAGCTGAAGGAAGGCTCCCACACACAACAGCTTCACCTCCAGCAATCTGCTCCCACTCAGAGCAAACACGTGGGTAGGTCAGTCATGGAGTGGCTTCAGCTTCATGCTGGTGAAGACCATGTTGTGGAAGTATTGCCTTCTGAAGGCTTATAAAAGCCATGGTACCCAGCAGGAAGGCAAAGCCAGCTTCCAATACCAGTGTGCAACTGCTGTCCTGCTCAGAGACACCAAACAGATGGATGGAGACATGGGCCGGTCTCAGCCTCTCGCCACAAACATGGTTCAGTTCCCCAAAGGTGCCAGCATAAGACACCACGGTAGCGTCTTCATGTTCTCTATTCCTCTCTGTTCGTGGCTTGCTGAAGCTGGTATGGGCCTCACTGCAGAGAGGAGGGTCAGCCCATGCTTCCCTCAAAAAATGCCCTTTCAGCCCACACTCAGGCTTGGGGAAGGAGCTCTCCATCAGCTTGTGTTCCATTCATCAACTGAAATGGTCTTTACAACCAGAGGAAGAAACCAGGATTCTGCACTGGGGCACCCACCCCAAGCTAGACATGTCCTAAAGCACACATTTGGTAGAAAACACTTGGAATTGCTGATGTAGCTATCTTTTACTTTCTGACAAAATTTCTCAGTACTACCAGTGTGCTCTGAGATGTTTCATGACTTGCTTATGGAGGAGCTCACCCCACAGAAAGGCCGTGCAGAGCTTACCCGTGGCAAGCAGTGCTCTCTTCTGAGGGATGCTTGGCCTTTGCAAAGTTTTCCTACAATACAAAGGGAGGCCAAATGTACTTTTGTCTCGTATTTGCCTTAACCTTATGTTGTTCCAAGAAGGTTGACTATAGGCTGCTAGTTTGTCCCTAGTTTCAGTGGATTTCCTACAGGACTTTTAGCAACTTCATCCTTAATATATTTTATTAGCCTATGATACAAGATTGGCCTTTTTCCTGCTCTCAGAAACCACAACCTGCTTGTGATTTTTTTTTTCCTGAGCATACTCAATGAATGGCTTTCTAAAGGATTTTGTTTTCTGTAATTTAACACCCATAAGAGACATGACTTATCTATCCCCTAACAGCTAAACTTCTGTTTTCTGAAAAGCATACAAGAACTCTTACTATGAAAGCTGGCAGATCTGAGGTTAAGTTCCCACTTCCAGCAGCAGCACATGGGATTTTTGATATTCATTTTCCTCAAATGCTTTTGCCACCATGGTGCACTTGCTCAGATATTTACAGCAAACCACAATCAGACAAAGAGAAATCATCTCAGAACTGAAGCAACTCCTCACAAACTCTTACAGTATACTAATTGCATAAAACCCAATCAAACCCGTTCAACCTTAGAAAAAGGGTAAAGATTGCTAAAAACACATGCTGAATATTTAACAGATGTGAAAAAGAAGCCATCAAAATTCTCACCAATAACACAGACATCACTTAAGTGCTCTCAAACTAAAGAGTCCCTTGTTATTGAAAGATTTATTCCACATCAACCATTCTTATCTTCCGCTCTGCAATCAGGGACCCTTTCCCTTGTTCAGGATTAAAACAAAATACATATATATATATACATAGATATATATATAAAAATATATTCACCAACACAGCCATGTACAGCACCCACCCCACATCTAAGCAGAGAAGAAGATCTGCTGTCCTGTCCCCCCTGAACATTCAGATCTCCTCCAAAGTGATGTGTGAAGGAAGGACTGGACCTGATGTAGGAGCTGATGCATCCCTTTGCCATGACCACTTCGTGCTCTGTGGTCTACGCAGAGAAGGACCGGACTGGCCACTCCTGTGTCCACTGCTTCACTGCCACTCTCTCAGTGGCAGTGTTATTTCGGTTTAAGGAGCAGAGCAGTGACCAAAATTAGGTGTTCACCATAACAGGCTGTGTGAAGGCAACAAAGGACAGTTGCCATCCCACCTGAGACTGGGATATAACAGAGCAAAGAAAGTTCCCAATCTTACCAGCAGAAATGGGAAGCAAGAAGTTGAATGATGTGCCCAGAGCCACACAACGGCTTACATCATTAAGGAGAAAACTGGGAAAGCAAAGGTGCTAACTAGCACAGTGTTTAAAATTCAAACCAGTATCTGACACTTCAGCAGATGTCAGGTGAACTGGCTAAAAGCAGATGTCTCTGGGGACAGACTGAACTTCTACCTGTTCACTGCTTTGCCCATTTGGGTTTTTAAACTCTCTGATTCTTGATAGCCTTTAAATATGCTGCATCGCACCTTTGTTTGTCCTCATTAGGAATGTCACTTTTCTATGCAGGCAAAGCCAAGTAACCACTTGATTTATTTTCTGTTACCCTTTTGCAAGAAAAGAATAGTCCCTTTTTCTTCTTCTTCTTTTTTTTTTTTTTTTTTAAAGTCTGTTTTCAAGGAACCTTTATCAGTAAAATACGAACTTCCCTCCAGCACAAGAGGAAACATAACCCCTTTTTTGATAAATGGTTTATCTTCTACTGGAGGGGGTGGGTTTAAAACTGTGCATAAAATGAATTTATAAGGAAAATGAGATCCAGTAATAAACTTGAAGATGTATCCTTGTACTCCTACTTGTTTTTTATGGCTTATGCCCAATGGGGAAGCTGCTACGAAATGACCTAGGTGAGAAATTAAAGCACAATAGCTATGGCACTGTAACTTCACGTGGATGCTTTTGCTGTGCAGTAAACGGCCTAACTGGGTTTGGTAAGCCACGAGTGATACCAGGTGTCCCTTCCCCCGGGCATGCCACAGGACCATTCAGGCAAGGAGGTCATGGCAGCGAGCAGCATTGCTTAAACAGAGCAACACCACAGGCAGTCGGGCAGGTGAAGCCAACCCGTGCCTGCTGACCTCCATGCCTGCTCCAGTTTAGCTCTCGGCCGCTGCCCTGGGGCTACGTTCAGATGCTCACGCCGCAGCCCTCCCAGACATCCTTGCCTTCCCTGTGCCCAGTGGCAGATCTTGGCTTGAGACCACCCTGCAAGCACCTTGGGCTCCTGCAGGTGGGATGGGTTAGGCTGAACAGCTGAAGCAGGGGACAAACTAACCCAGAGGAATTTGCCTTCAGGAGCCTCATGCACACTGGGAGGAGTGGGATCTGGTTCAGAACCTTCAGGATGCACCGCTCAAGTAAGAAGACAATCTGTGCTCACAACCCTGTTTATACAATTTCATTAAACAAATGCAGCTACAGATTGACATTTTAATTCCTCTACAGGACATTTACCCAGGACTTCAAAACAAACATATTTCCACTTACCTGGCAGTATATGCCACCTTTAAAGCAACAGAGGAATGATTAAGTGGGAGTTTGCTTCAGTAAAGCCAGCTAGGTTTTCAAACCTGCCTGCATCCAATGCACTAATTTGTATTTAAGCTTCTACAACCACCTGTGGCTGCAGCCTAACCAGGAACCTCAGCAGGACAAGTTCAGGGTATTTTTTATTTTTTTATCACTATCATTTCCCTGTTTAAGCAGCAGCTGTTTGGGTGAGCACACAGTTACTGACCTCCCCAGGGTGCTTGTACCATAAGGAACAGAAGAGACTCCAGTCACAAGAAGTCTTCAAATGTGCTCCTGGAGCCCCCACAGTACCACCATGAAGCAACACCAGCAGCACATCAACGGGAAGGGACAGGCGGCAACATTAGTGCCATGCAAGAGGGGACATGAGGGTCAGGGAGGGAAGGAGTAAGAGAGTGCGAAAAGAAATAGGGGAAAAAAAAAAAGGGAACTGTTCTCTGAAGGTCTTTATTTAAAAATCGTCCTAAGGCCATACATGGTCTTACTTACTTAGAGGTTGAATGAGATTCCTCACTCTGTCTGTCCTTGGGAGAGCCAAAGGGGAAGACACTGGTGATGAAGAGCAGAGCAAGAGGACTGGAGAAAGCCCAGCCGAAGTCACTCCTACAGCTCTTTTCAGCAGTTTGGGGTCATAAAGGCTAGTCCTTCCTGGCTTCAAAAAGAGATCAGGAAAGGTGAATTATTCAAATCAGCTCTATCGGAAAACAAGTCCATGAGTAGCTGGTGCCCTGACAATAACTGCAGGTCGGTGGCTGCAGGACTATTGACAGCCAACCGGGCCAAATACTGCTCGGTGTCGCACGCAAACCCCCGGATCGAGCCAGCGAGGGCGAGCGCTGCTTGTGGGTGCTGGTGCAAGGTCTCCTTCCCAGAGGCAAATATCTGATTGTCCCGTCCCGGCAGCCTGGGGGCCGCAGGCAGGCGCGCAGGGTAGGCGAGGGCATGCGGTGCTGACACCATAGGACAGGGGCTTCCGAGGGTCCTTCCGGGCCCCCGGCTGAGAGATGCTGCAGGAGTGCTCCCAGGTAAACCTGAGCCCTGTGCCCCTTGGCAAATGGGTAAGGCCAGGCCTTTTCCTCCTCCTGCCAGGGAGGACGGCTGCCTGCCTGCCAGAAGAGACGGCTCTGGCCTTTTCTGTGCTCTCCATCCTGGTTTTCCTTTCACTGGCCGATGTGGCTCCTCCCTCCTGAGCCCCAGCAGCGAGAATACTCTGTCTTGTGTATTTCTGCCTCCACCCACATAAACAAAACGACAAACAGGACAGGAATATGACCTTTATGGTTTATCCACACTTGGAAATATACCAGAACAGATCTTCAGAGACTTGTTTCGACTGCCTCTGTAGCTGCTTCAGCAGTGGCCCCCACACAGCCTCTGCTTTGGGAAAGGCAGTTCCTGTCTTATGTAAGAAGGTTCTCAACATCTAGAGCAAGCTTACACATTGGACCTTCCACCCAGACTGCAGTTTTGGTCCTGCTCAGCTGCAAACACCAGCCAGGCTCTGAAGGTCAGGGGTGTGACAAAGTGCAATGCTGCAAGGCCAGATGAAGCCTCGCTAGATGTGTGTCTACGGCAGAGCTGAGCTCCTGCCAGCCCCACTCACTGCCATGAGCAACCTGACTACTCAGAGTCAAATCACAGCCCATATGACCAGCACTAGCAGTCCTGGTTCACAAGCAACATTTTAACTCAGCGTTTTGTGCCTGCATCACCTCTGCTGCTGTCCCTGCCTCGTCACTTGCCCTGCACTGGCCTGTGCATGTGTGCGGGCACATGGCACGGGGAGCTCATCCCACCAGGACAGGAACCAGCAGAAGCGGCACAGATCCCCCTTCCTCTACTTCTCCTTGCACCAGGACAGTTCTTGAATTTGCACCAGCCCTTGGGCCAAAAGAGCAGAGGAGCAGCAGTGAGAAGCCACCGCGCTGGGCACCTCTGCCCCTGCCCAGGGGCACAGAGCAGAAGAGCCTCACCGGCGAAGCGCCACCATGCAAGGCAACCACGGGCTCCACTCTTTTGCTCAAAGACCGCCTGAGCCTGCACCAGCCCTTCTCAAGGGTGTGAGTGACACATCTCACTCGCCCACTTAACCAGGGAGAGGGGCTCCCGGCCCTGCCTCCAGCCCGGGGGAGACGGGGGGACAGGGGACTGACGCAGGAGGCTGTGAGGGAAAGCACACGGGTCAGCCCTCAGCAGCGCTGCGCTTTGGCGTTGGCACGTGTCTCGGGGGAAACTAATTGAACTATCATAAACCTACTTCGAATGTCTAAGAGAACATCCGAACTAATTTGCTCATGGCGGAGGCTTTGTGTTATAAGTTGCTGCTCATTTAGATTAGCATTCAGCGCCAGTTTCCACCCCACCCCGTTTCCGTCTGTATTAGACACGAGCTGTCAGCATCTCACCTCCAACGAGCAGAGCATCAATATTCCTTGGCAGCAGGCAGGGGAGGCTCTGCGCAAAGCCAGAGTTTTAACAGTTTAATGGATGCGCACTCTTGCAGCCCTGGAAACTTTTTCTCAGCCAGGCTAGATGGTTCAACCCAACCAACTCTCTCTTTTGGTGTGGCCACTAGCAGAATGGTTGTCAGAACCACCAGAACGGGTCCTCTTCTGACCCATGTACCTTCTGCATGGTCACACCGATGACCAGACAGAAACAGCTCCTGAACTACATGGACCCTCCCCACGGACCAGAGACTCATTTCTCAAAGTACATTTTCAAGCGACTCCTCTCCTTCTGCTTGGGCTTCAAGCAACTTCCCCTCCACAGGATAAATGGCCTCTTCCTCAGCTTGATTACAGCAATCCTAAAATTGGAACTGAGGAGTTAACAGGAAGAAAGAGCTGGGATCTTATTGAGATCAACTCTATTTCTGTCGTGTTGACTGAAATAGGCAGTTGACCTTGTTCTACTTATGACTACCACAGCGCAAGCCACGGCTTGCTTTATCACCAGTGTGGGGCGAGCAGGTACAGCAGAGGCTCCTCAGTACCCTCTGCCTGCTTCACAAACCCAGCGCCTCCCACCACGGTCAAGCAACCAGCAGTCACCCCCATGCAGCCACACTCAGGCAACAGGGAAAGTGGAATTTGTATTAATGGGCTCCATATTTTCATCTCATTAGTCAACGAGCAAAGTGCTCTGGGTGACTGGACGAGCTTGTCTCCCTCCTCCTCCTCTGCTTCCCTCAGGCAGTGAGCAATCATTAAGCTCATCTTCCTTACGCTGGTAGGACAAACCAGTTTAACTACAGAGGGTGCCTTGCCAGTCTATGGCACCTAAGGCAAATGAGCCCCACATGGGTTTATGCAGCTTTCATTGAAGGGATTTTCCCTTTGAATGGGATGAAGTTTTGTTAAAAGCACCTCCTGCCTCCACAGAGCCTCTCCATAGAAAGCCACTCCTCACTTCTTTCTGCTCTTAGAGCTTCCAGCTGGGTCCCACACTATGACTGGGATCACCTTTAATTTCAGGGCATTGACTGCAATGTTGAGGGCTGCTGGGACTTCTCGAGTGGGTTCAGGAGGCCAAGCCCCTACTAATCCCTGCAGGTCAGGTGAGGCAATGGGGGACAGCAGCTTGCAGGTCGCTGGTGCCAAGTTCTTTCCTCAAGAGGACACACTGCTTTTAGCCTACCATGACATGCTGGCCTTGTCTAGCCTCTAAAACCCATGTTGTTCCAAGGGGAAGAACACATTCTTTTGCTGTGGTTCAGGTGTCCCTTCTTCCTTTGTGAGGCAAATATATTAAAGCCACCAGGAGATGAAGGAAGGATATCGAGGACTAAAGATGGTAGGAGAAATCTACAGATCAGTTTGGCTCGTATGGGGTGAGTTCTATGTGAGTTCTATGAGCTCTATGTGGTTCATGCTCATGACCAACCTTTAAGCAGGCAGACTACACTCTTACAACATACATCAGTACCAGATCAGTGGGACAGTATAATCAGCTAATCACTATAATCAATGCCTTCAATGATACAAATTTTAAGGCAAATCCTGCTCACCTGACTCATGGAAATGAGGGACTTCCTAAGGGACTTCTACCACTCTTAGCAGAAGAAAAATGATGTGATATAATCGAGCAAGAAGAGGAAGCTGGCTCCCTTGTACCCACTTTTGAAAGGACAGCAAGCACTATTTCACCACAAATATAGATTTGTGCAAAATGCTTATTCTTGCTTAGAAGGTAGATTAACCCCACTTGGGTTAGGCTGGCTCCTCCTGATAAGAAATCACAGTGCCCTTCTTTTATATAGCAAGGTACCAAAAATATAATCCAGTTCATTGTTATTAAAATCCAGATATATTAACGTCCCAGGGACTTCTTACAACTTCTGTTTTCCCACGCTGATGATCCTGCAGCTGATGGATTGTGAAACTGCAGCACAGGGACTCACACAAGAGATGTCAGCAGCAGAGATTACACACTACAGGCTTGATTCCCCAGCCCACAGGATTATCACCTCACCTACCATCTACTTAGATACCTCCTTGAGAGATTAATTTGTTGGTTGAACCAATAATTATTTTTCCCTCTGCTACCTGCTGAAAGCAATTTGGCATATGGTCAACAGCTGAGTGGTCCTTTTTCTTATACCGGTCCAATTCCTGTAGTTCTCCTGACCTCTAATGAGCTCCTTCAGTCTCCATGAGTATCCTGCTCTCACTAAGCAGCCACGTGGCTGCTCCTGAGGTGGCTATAACATCCCCATCAGCAGGCAGTGGCCTTGGCTCCGGGCCCCAGAAGCAATTTGCCCTGCAGCAGGTGCAATGTACTGGAAAGACATCTTTTAGGGAGATGTTCATGCCACGGTTTTGGGTTATGTGGCTCCGCTCTATGGTAGTCTGTCAAGGAGCACAGCTGTAGCTTCACTCCAGTGTCTGCTGGTGGTTTGGGTCAGCTCAGCCCCTGTTTCTCTGGTCAGCAGCAAACTGCAGGTATTAGGAACTGGATGGGCAAGCTTTAATCACAGCCCCCTGTGTCTTCTCCAAACAGCACCTGAACCAGTCCAAGTGGTATTTGGGGGGGTGTGGGACACACTGTCACTACTACAGCGACCATAAGCCTGCAGCACCATATTGCTTTATCACTTCACCCTGGTGGCTGATCTCTGTAACTCATGGGTCATCCTTTGAGCTCTGGCTGGAAAGAGTCACTACAGATAAAGCAGTGCTGGCGACAGACCTCCACAGCTGAGTCAGTGTTGCCCACACCACCCATATGGCAACGCCTGCCCCAGCCCTCAAGTTGGTCTCCTTCCTCACCACTGAAGAACAGCTCAGAGTGAGCTCATAGTAATGGACCTTGTAGATCCTCAGAGCATTTGTTAGCACCTTGACCAGTCCTCCATGCCACGCGCATGAGACAAGGAAAAGAAGAACTGGTGCTTTGCGAGCCAGTCAGATGGTGCCATACTCCATGAGTGGCCTTACAGGCTCCAGAGTGACCATCTGAGACATAAGATCCTACCCAACAGTGGCCTAGAGACCCCAGGTGACAAAAAGAGACTGTTTAGGACATAAAAGGGCAAGGAGCAGACCCAGAAGGAAGAATCCAGGGCAAATCTCTCTCAGTCCCAAGACCAAACCAGTCATAGTACGCCAGAACACACATCAGAATTTCAGCTCTGTGTGAATTCTGCATCAGCAGCAACACACTAAGATGGGCTGAGGGCATAAACAACACCTTGGTGGTTTTCACTTTTGTTTCCAAATTCTGCTCTTCTTGCTAAAGCCCTGTTCAATTTTGCTTTTATAAACATGCTCAAAGAACACTGGTCCCTCTCCCTCTTCTCCAAAATAAGGCCATTAATTACAGAGATCTAATAATAAAGATACAGTAAACATGCAGGACTTCCTATGTGGTTTATGAAGTGGTGACTTAGCCGTAAGATGCTGTGGAAGCCAGTATAAGTGGCTGTCACTCAGCAGAAGAGAAAGGTTTCAATAGCAAAGGCAAGGAAAGGCATCACCTGTACACTAGGACAGAGCATTGTGCAAATGTTTCTGACCTGTGCCAATCATTTGTGCTGCATCAGGCAAATCAAGCAGATTTCCTCAAAAATTAAAGGATTTTTCCTAGCTAAGCAAGTGTGTTTACTATTAGTCTGATTAAAGTAGTTCTCAAATACTTCTAATCCCATCTGGCCAGCAAGAAAGTCAGATGCAGTGGTAAATGCTATCACTCTAAGTATCACACGGGGCTGCTCTGAGTCCTGTCAAGGGACTTTCATTCAGGATTTTAGCCTTCTTCCTTTCTAGGCATCCATGCCACCCAGATGAGACACCCAAAACACCGAGATGAGGCAGCTAAATTGCTGTCTAGATTAGATACTGTCCCTGGATCACTCCAGTGCTCTGAGTCACTCCGGTGTCCACTACTTATCACAGTAGATCTAGGAGGAGGTGCCTAAGTCAACAGTGCGAGTAATTACTCATGGTTTTAATCGAAGGAGTGTAAAAATAAAGACTGATGATATAATGAAGTGAAAGATTCTTTCTTGATGAGTGTTAATTAAGTCATGGTCACACAGCCCCCCTGGGAAGTGTGAGTAGATTATGGTTTTCAGGTTTGCTGAACCTGTGGCCCTTATGGAATTAATGTTCAGTGAGGGACAGTTACCATCTCTGAACTCATCCCGCGAGAGAAAGCTTTCTCTCATCATCTCTCTGATCCCTTTTGTCTCTTCCCCTTCCCAAAGAGGGGATTACGCTCTTCATCTGGTGTAAGGTATCCCAGTTTCCCTCCACATCCTCCCTGCATTCCGCTTTGCTGCTTGGCCAGGGAAAAATCCACGCAATAAGCAGTGGTCAGGCACACATGTTGTTTCAGAAACACCACAGAAAATCCCTATGGAAGAACAATTTTCCCAAGAGGTATTTCCAGAGGCATTGCAGTAGACATATGCATTGACAACCATGGCTACCAGATCCCCAGGTGTCTGTAGTGGTGCAACACATGTTCAGGAAGATTTATCTCCTCTATTTCTTTACTTCTTACAGTGCAGAACAACCTCTTCAGAAACAAGCACTCCAAAGGGACTTTTCCTGGTTTATTACTGAAGATGTACTTCCCTGCCCACATGGGCAGCCTTACATCTTACTATGTCACAATGCAGCAACTATTAACAGTAGTACCCCTGCCCAGGGGCTGTTGGAGAAAGGAATGGGAACAGGAACTTCATTATCCTTATAAGGGCAAAGATCACCAACTAAACAGGTTCCAAAACTAAAAATCTAAAGGACTAAAACTACTGGTTTGTAGCATCTTGAAAAAAAAATAAACCCCCAATTTTTTTCTGGCATCATGGCCACAAGGGCCAGCAAATGTCACAACTCGGCCCAGCCATGTGTCTATAATCACCAGTAGGAACAGTTGAGAACACCACTGTGCTTGTGTTCTGTTCTCACTGGCATACACAGAGAAGCTCTGGGGTGTGTTATATGCTCAGCCATACAGCAGCCTGCCCATTTTGAGGACAGAGAACAAGCTCTGGGTCCATACCTGGGTAATTTTCATTGTAGCTCTGTGCCCAGCATTTGAAAACTGCATGTATAAGTCTGTGCCTGCAGCTAACAGATGGGGCAAATGTATTTACTATAAATTTTGCCAAGAATGGGGAACCGAAGCTATAAAAAACATACCTTGTGTGTGTTCAGAGATGAGCGACTCTGGGTCAGTTTTTAGCTCCACGCTAATTTTAATGGCTGAACCATAAGCACTTGAACAAGGTGGTAATGGAAATCATCACAAGCCCTTATCTGCAGCAGTTCTGCCAGCTGCTGCTGTGATGCTGTTTCTCACTCTAACTGTTTTCTTTTTTCTTTTATTTTTTTTTCTCCAAAGAGTCTTTGCCTGTCGCCTAGTTATCTGCAGGATGAGCAGAACAGGGATTGAGAAATGTGCAGCAAAATTGTTTCAGACCCATGGAGGCTCTGATAATGAATCACCAAAGCTTTCCCTGCCAGGGAACACATTTCTAATCCCAAGCACAGCCTGAGCACTGCCTCTCCTCTGCCCTTGTCCTCCCGTTGCTCTCTCATCAGGCTGTCAAGATCAGAAGAGAAGAAGGATCCTGCAGTTCCCAGGCATCGCAGGTTTTGTCCTGTCCATTGACTGGCCCCATCCCAACTCTTGGATCACACCTTCATTCCCAGGAGGGGCTGGAACAGTGTGGGGTGCCTGTGGCAGGGATAAACTCCGCTCCTGGTGAAGGAAATAGTCACGTTCCCACCTACAGGTTTAACAAAAGCAGCACCCCTTTGACTTTTGATTTAGATACCACCTATATCTGACTACACTGCCTGTGTTAAGCACTAACCATAAATGCCATGGGAGTGAGCAATGTCCTCTGTGTTAAACAGAGAGCAAACACAATTAGGACTCAATACACAAATAAGGAATTGCTTCATCAAGTGAAGGATGTGTGCAACTGCCACGAAGCACGATAAACAACAGGTCTCTTCCTCTGTTCCATTTGTCACTGTAAATATAAGTCATCTCTCATCCACAGCCTTTCTTGAAAGATTGCACTGTATTATAAAATTATACATCCTTTCAAAATAGATGAAATAAAAGCTTAGGAGGACAGTTTTGTGATCTTATGGATATTTCGTTCATGACTAACGTTTTTCTGGGGAATGCTGCATAAATAAAACTTCGGCTTGGGCTCAGGAGAGTGATGGGGGCTTCCAAGCATGCTGTCATCTGGGCTGGATCAACATCCTGCAGCCTGGCCCGCCAGCAAACAGCGGGGACCTCGAGCCACCACTCAGAGGACTGGGACACACACATTCCACTCAGTTATTCCAAAGAAACACGGATATCAGGAAGAGCTCAGAAAAGTTTGGGTTGAACTGCAAACTTTGGTATGAGGCTCTCAGTGCAGATTCAGGGAGGGAGCAGGGAGAGGAAGGGAGAATGAGGTTGTTTTAACCAGATGACTTGTTCAACCCATTATGAAGAGGTGGTTTTGCAAAATTTAAGCCTAGCTCAGTGTAGGATTTGGGAACATGCATGGGTAAGCAGCTGGGAGGCTTTGTTTTGATTTTTCTCCTTGATACTGCTGTCTTCATTGCTACATCTGCTGAGGTCAGTATATAAAATGGAGCCTGCAAGCAGAAAGGTGATAAATACAACTTTTCTCCTTGACAATGTCACGCCCTCAGACTTTTCAGCCATAAAACTTAGTGAGGTCTGAACAGCTATGCATATTAAATAATGACAATTTATATAGTACGCATAAGTGCATTTACACACACACACACAAAAATGCTTTTGGTGATTCTCTCCATGCTATGCTAACAAACTGTCATTGTAGGCAATCTCAGTGACCCACCTACACTGATACTGAGCCTCTGAGAGCAAAGAGATTCAACAAAAGATTGAATGAACCCCTCAGTGGACAACCAAAGAATAGCTACAATATCCAAGCCTTGGCAAATGCTCCTGAAGGCGACTCCTTGCTGCTTTTGAGTCCTTCTAACGAGTTGTTAGGAGCAGTCTCATTAGCCCTCTAAGTGTTTCATTCACTCTTTTCATCCTGCTTGCCTCCTGACCTTCAGACTCTGAAAGGAATTTCTATGTGTTAATTACACCTTGTGTAAAGCAGTGTTATTACTCCTCACAGATTTGCTGCCTCCTAAGTTTTCTGGGATACTCCCACACTGTGAGAAGGACCAGAAGACTCTGGTGACCTAACTTCCCTAATTCATGTGCTAGATAGCCAAGGTTTCAGTGAGCCATTCCCTAATCTTTTGTTTTGATCTTTCCCATTATGGGAGCCATCCTGCTCCTCTGTGACTTTATTATTTCCCTGCTAATAAAAAAAAAATGCCTGAGAGAAGAGTCACGTTCAGGTCTGATGAGCTCACCAAGCTTCATCAAGGGACAATGTTGCACAATTCGCAATCATTCACGAAGGTGATGACTGGACTTGATCAGTCATGGTCAGACATTCGCAGTACAGGAAACACTTTAAGGGAAAAACATTCATTATCAAGCTATGGGAAAGGGAAACAAAAGACGATTCACAAGCTTTAAACCATTTAGAAATCAAAACTGGCACAGAGGTGGTAATTACCCTGGAAAGGTGGCACAGTATAGAAAAAAAGGAGAGAATCCTCTCAGTGATGACCCTCCAACCTGCATGCAGCTCATGCAGCTCACACCCTGCTGGGTCACAGAGGGAGGATTTTCTTTCCCAAGAGAACTACAGATAACTTTTGCAGGGAGGGGGAAGAGAGGTTTTGCTGAAAAGCCACCACCAGTATAGGGTATAAAATATACCCAAAGGTTTCACCCTATCACAGTTTACCAGCAGTGGGAGGGATGTGCTATGGCCATACTCTACAGATGCTGCTGTCCCTCCTGGCACTTGAGACATTTCAAGACCAAGATTCCTCAGGCTTCAAAAAAACCTTCCTGGTGGTGCAGTACTGCAGCTCCATAACCCCTTGAGCCTGCTGCTTAGAGGAAGGATCTGAGTGCACACTATGCATAAATATAAATTCACAGGCAGGATATGGGACTCTCAGCTTTTCAGCTCAGATCTACTTGACCACATCAGCCAGTTTATTTTTGTTTCCCTCTGGAGACACCTCTTTGTTGGCAGAAAAACAAAGGATTAATACACTTTTTTATATGCCAATGGACTTTTTATTCCAGGCTTGCAGGTTGTCAGAAGCAAACAGATTCCAGAAAGCAGTTACCGCTAAGGGTGCAAAGCCAGGCACTGGTGTTCCAGGTCCTGCAGAGTCAGAGGAGCACGATAACCCATCTGTAATGCAGTACTGCACACCCATCATAATCAGACAGTAGGAAGACTAGAGACAGTTTTTCTTGAGACAGCTGTGGGCAAGTGTTGCCAAATGTCTCAGAATGCTCCTTTCTGCACAGACATCAGGAGCAAAATATTATAGTGCATTTAAAAGCTTTTTTGCCTCCCAGTTCCCTTGGTGCATCATTTTGCATAGCCCCGTGGAGCATTAAATCCAGTTCTCCATAGCTGCTTGCAGAACAGTAATAAGCATCGTCGGCTGCCTGAAAGTTGATATGATATTACAAGAAGGCTTCTCTGTATATAGTAAAATATTTATCCTCCCCCAATATATGTACTTTTCATAAATCAGTACATTAAAATAGCAACAGCTCATGTTAGCATAAGATATAATGAACTGTGTTAGACTCATCAAACCCAGCTTAGTCACTACACATACCCCAACTGAAAAACTAATATGACTAATTCTGAGTAGAAACCTGAAAAAAAATGAGTAACCAAGGCCAATAGTAACAATGAGGCCAATGCCCCATGTCATGGTGCTCAGAACAGCTCCAATGACACTAAGGAAATTTTGCCTTTTTATGCCACTCGAGGCTTGTGCCTTTAATTCCAAAGGGACAGCAGAAGCTATCAAGAAATTCCTTTACTAATCCCAAAGAAGGGCAGATATTTCACCATTACTACCAGACTCAGTGATAACAACCTACTGATGGAAGGCATCACTCCACATAAGCACATGCTTCAAGCATTTCTGATGGACCAAATGTTCAACATTTTGTTGCCTGAGAAAAGCCAGTGACCAGCTCTGATATTACTCAGCTCTCTAGTTACTCTCAGGGTGCTGATATTTGCTGGGTGACCCTGACCCCAGGGAAGAGTTTTCTCCTCCCCAGTTACACCCACTGCCACAGATGGGCCAGATCTGCAGCCAGCAGCCATGGGCACAGCAGCATCGGTCTATCCAGCTGCTGATCCAGGTCTCCCTGCTGAAGCTGGCAACAGAGCCATTGCTTCCAGCTTTCATATATGCTGCTAATGCTCAGGAACTGGGTATCCTGAGAAGAAAAGACTTGGGAAATAATTACAAGGATCATTCCATGGTCCATTAGGGGAGTACAGCATTCACAAATCTGCATTCTAGGTCTCTCAGTGAAATAAACATCCTGGCACTACTGAAAATAGCACAGATTTGCCACTGGTCTCCAGTTGTCTGGAATAACTCAACATCACGCAGGAGCACGGTGAAGATAAAATTTTACTATGCTGGGAGATGACTATGGGAAAAGCCTGGCTATAATCCTGATTTTCAGGTGATGCTTTTGTTAGCCCTAAGGTGTGACCTGTGTTACCATTCTTCCACTACTGATATGCCAGGAGAAGCAGTGCCCTGCTGAATGAATGAGAGATGGAGGATGAGAGATCACTGAACAGCCTTCTAAAATAATTCTTTATATATAGATACACATGCATGGATGCACAGAAACTAATTGGGTGGAGGGCTGAGGTGTTTGTTCTTTTTTTAGTTGCAAAGTTTCCTTGAGATCTTAAGTTCAAGACATACAGATACTCATTTCACATACTCCTCCAAATCTCCCTCCACCTCACACATGCAGTTGGCCATTGTGGACTTTTCAGGCTCACAGAGCTCTCCATTGTGCAGAGACCCAGTGCAAAGTCCATGTGACACCTCTGTCCTGCTTAAGCTTTCAGATACAGCTAAGGTGAATTAGAAACTGTGACAAGGGCTCACAGTCACCTGGACGAGTGAGACTTATCTGCAACCACCACCACAGACCATCCTTATCTCAGAGACATGAATAAAGCTGTCTACAAAGCTCGAGAATTTTCCCCGTGATTCCTCATATCTCATACGCCAGATATGCAAGAAATGTGCAGCACTTGCATCACACAGGCTCTTGCCACATCATCCCCTTTCTATTCAGAGCCTTGGATGGAGTAAAACGCCTGTCCCTCCTGCAACACCTCGCCAGTGCTCTCACGGTCATGGGACACCCTGTGGCTGAGCCACCCTGGCCTGAATGTTCACCTCAGGGAAAGATCACCTACGGAGGGGAATAACCTCAGTCCATCAGATGTCTTCTGCCCCAGAGAACAGTGCAGGAAGTCAAGAAAGCAAGTGGGAGGTGGCAGGGAGATGTAGATGCCTCTCTCCTCATAGTTTCCCTAGCAAGTATGTTAGCTCCCTAAGCTGAGCTGACTTTCTCCAAGACAGGTCTTCAGAGCAGCATGAACAGGGATGACTGCATTTGTAGGCAAAGGCTCTGCAGCCATTTATCCTCTGGTGAGCCCCTTCCTATTTATCCATATCAAGGTCTCTGTTTTCACACAGAGCATTTCTACACCAGCACTTCAGTTATCTTCTACACACCAACATCTAGCAATCATGAGCAAGCACATCAAAATAAGAGGGCAATAAAAGGAAGAAGTCTATCTCGAAAAAGAAAAAAACTCTGAATCTGAAACACTAACTTTTTCCTGCAATGCCTTGTGATACATGGACCATGCAATGCAGCCTAACCAAATGGATGCCGTCAGGTCTACACAAGGCTTCTACTTTGGATCATCCTTCCTGGAAAATCCCCAGTAGCTGCAGATAGACCTGCCTCTGGAAATCCCCCGCTCATTGCAGTCCAATCCCTTTTGTCTGTGGACAAAACCCAAGCTGTGTGCTTTACACTCCTAGTAGGTACCACGAGGCCAATCTTGCGCGAACAACATTTGGAAAGGAGAAGATGTAGAGGTTATTTCTGGCCACTCAGATAAGGGAAGAAGTACAGGCTGAGGAAGAGAGGGAAGAATTAGACATGCCTTGGTTGGCATGTACTGTCCTACCAGGGGCAGGGGGCAGGTCAGGTTGAAGAGGCAGCAAGTGGGAGAATCACATGTATCAGACCCAGATCTTTCCCGTTTTCCCAGCCCTTCTGCAGCCCGAGCCAGGCACAGGGGATGTAGCCTGAACACGGGGACTACGCAAAGTGCCCACTATGGAGAAGTTGCCTTAACCAGCACGGTGCTGGCAGGATCATTCCCTCATCCCCCTGGGCTAGCTGGAAGGAGCAGGCCAGCAGCCCTCTCAAGTCCCTCCTCAGTGACCTGGTAGCTGCAGCCACCCAGTGAATGCAGTGGCAATTCACAGACCGTGGCAGCTTTAAAAACTACCAGCAAACCTCAGGGATACCTGCAGTCCCTGACAAATGCCCCTCTCCCGTGTCAAGCAGATCTTGGCACAAAAGAGAGCCTGGCCTGATAGACCGAGGGCTTCCCTTCAGTGAAATCAATGCCGGCAACCACGTCAAGCATGTCTGAGGGCAGGCACGTGGCTGGCATCACACAGCACTAATGTGTTGGCCTTCAGCAGCAAGGAGTGCTGCCTCCTCCCTTCACAAAGGGGTAAAGTGATGTGATCTTGTGCATGGAGGATGGGCCCAGCATCATGCCAAAATCCAGGTCCCTGCTGCCAGCCTGAAGCTGCCTTATATGAGGGACCTAACTCCTTGGCCAAGTTGCTACAAAAGTGGATCCGCAGGAAGCTTTCGATTGCCCTCATGGGTTGTAAGGTGAAGCAATCTTCACTTAGGATGACATCGTTCATGACTGGTTTGCCAAAACTGGAGGAGCAGTGATATTTCTGTGGTCCACTACAACGAGCCACAGGACCAGCTCTTCTCTGCCTACCTCATCAGACATGGAAACTGAAAATCCCTGAAACATCCTAGCAGTCGGTTTTCCACAGCTGCGTGAAGTCACATCCACAGACCCAAAGGCTTGCAAAGTGCTGGGGTCAGGCTGAGAGCCTCCCACCAAATCCTAGGGAGGAGGGCTGAAGAAGAATCCAAATTGCCGTGACCTTCTCAGTGGCCTTGCTGTGGGATTGAGCAAAGGCAGTATCCTCAAGGACTACATGATGCTGACACTCTCCAAGCTCTTTCTAAGCCTCAGCTCCCTGAGGTATTTAATACTTTGGTAAGGTGGGCCACTACAATCATTCACACTTTCTAGAGGGATGAAAGGAGTCAAAAATGGAAAACATAAGCATGTGGTAGTGGAAATGGGTCTCAGCAGGCCTAAGTTAGACCTCAGACTTCTCTTAGCACCAAGTTCCTCTTTTCTCTGGTGCTTCCTACAGATCTGAGCTTGGATCTCTGTGAAGGTAAGCGAAAATGAAAAGAGGTTGTGGCCCTATAATTTGAGCAGAAAGAGGAAACTAACACCTGAAAGACAAATCTTTTATTAAATAAGCTCTAGGTCAGAGCAAATTCTGCATCATGTGGGTCCTTGAATAGCACCATTTCCTGTAACAGCACTACACCAGGCATAAAATAATACTGATAGTTATACATGACTGACAGTGGGGAAACACTAAGATTAAGCAGTGATCATTTATTGGTCATTTAGCAACTAATTAGAATGCAGATAAAAGGGATAAACTCTGCAGGAGCAGCTGGTCACACCTGCAGCCAGCTCTGCACTAGCACCTATGCCCCTAGGGGCTTGATTCTGCTATGTCCCCACTGATTTTGGTGGTTCAGGTGGGATCTCTGGGGTTTACCCAGTGCAACCACACACTCAGATCAGGGCTTGCCTCAGAGATGCAGCTGACCTTGAAGCCAGACCGATCAGCTTTTCTACAGGGTTTTAGTAACTATAGAGAGGAAGAGGGTGGGAGGTGGGAAGCAATTCCCAACCCCGCCGTCAAGCTGCAGGGACTTCTAGGTAGCCCGCCCACCAACCTGGAAGGGACGTGATG
>NW_008606213.1:71180-115910 GCF_000691845.1 Merops nubicus | reverse complement strand
GCCGCTCGTTGCGCAGTCAGCGCGCCGTAAACCCCCCCCCCGCCGCACCACGAATCTGGGTCAGCATCCTGACGCACCCCGTGGAAACAAATCCTCCCCCCCTCCACCCGGGGTATGCACTGGGATTGTCTTTTCTTCACATCCCCTCGTTTGACAGGGATTTTCATCCACTACGCCCTTCACCCACAAAACACACCCACCCACCATTTTTTTGGATGCGTTCCCAAATTGATTTCGAGCCCCCAGCAGCCGCAGAGGAGACATTTTGAGCGGGTAAAATGCAGAAGAAGATTCACATGGAACAACATGCCTCGCAGCTGGCATCTCAAGTGAACGAAAGCAGGGCGTGCCCCAGATTCCCTGCAACTGCCCTGGGAAAGGTTTTTCAGAAGCCACTGTCGTGCGAGTGCTTCTGCTGCACCGCGCTCCTTAAAGCCTCCTCCTAATCTTTAGTGAATATTTGCCCAAGGCCCACAGCCCGTGTCTTAAAATTGACATGAGACTGGAAGTCTCTGATAAAGGAAGACGCGAGATAACGCCAAGCGTGAGATAGGAAGGGTCAGTGTTGAAATATATTGCAGGTCCAAGCAGATTTAGCCAGCTCGGTTTCAGCCGCTTCCCGTCAGCACGCTGCACTTCCCCCTGAATATCACAGCCAGAAAATGCACACAGGGTACAGTACCTGTGGGGCAAGGTCCAGCACAGAGCTGAGATTCCACTGCAGCAGCCTTGGAGGCATCCCAATGGGCACCAGGCACGTGCAGAGGTGCCCCCGCTCCCTTCCCCACGGTTGGGGCTCCTGTGGATCCATTGCAATAGAACATCTTCTCCACATAACATTTTTCTCACTCAGCCAAAGGCCTGATGGATTTGTTGATATTTAAGTCATCTTACAGCTGGCAAAGGGCCTGGGATCTTTATTCTAAACTTTCAACAGGCTTATGGATTAATTTTCAGCTCGAAGCCATTTCCATCTCTCACCTGCCTGCTCTGCATCAGAAACATCAGTTATGTGGGCAACCACATCCCTGCTGGTACTGTGTATCCCTGAGTATCCTGCCCAACTGGGATATACAAACGGCCATTCCTTTGATCCTTTTGGCCTAATTAAGCCTAGATATCAAACAGAAAGGAAAGTAATTCAAGGGAAAATCGTATCACATTCCCCACTGTCCCAAAGAAGATGTCCTCCAAAGTCACCACTTCAGGTAAAAAAGAAGGGGGGGGAGGGGAAAGCAGAGAGGCATCAAACAGACCTCCACTTAAGTCAGGGTAGTGAGCATACATCTAGAGACCTTTCTTAGAAAGGTACTATAAGACAGAGACGAAGAGCTGTACCCAAAAAGTGAATTTCTTTATCCCTTTGGGTTCAGAGACCTGGGCTGCATCACGGTTAACAGTTCCATCCTCAGTTTCTCTGTTTGGTGGAACCAAGTCCCAGAGAACCTGACTTGAGGTAACTGCTCCCAGAAAAAAACAGGTCTTTGAGCACAGCGTAATCTAGGGTTTGGAGAAAGTACCCTCTCTGAATGGAAACCCTTTTTTGATAGTAAATGAACAAAACCATTGTTTTAAGGAGTACTTTGTTTTGTAGAAAATAGCATCAGAAAAAAAGGAAACCAAAACCTGCACCAAATTTCTACACAGTGTGGCAGCCTGCAAAGTATTACTTCCCATTTCCTAACAAAAATATTACCACAAAAATATTTAAAATCTTTAAAACCCTGCAAGGAAGTGGTAGCAGTTACTGACCGTGCTTAATTCAAAAGAACCATATCTGATCGTTTTGCATCATCAAAATTTTACTGAAAATCTTGCCAAAGCAGGCAGTTTGCAAGCCTATCATTATTCTGCCCCTTAACTGAGCCTTATTATCAGGAAGCATCTAGGTGGCACTGCGATAGCCTACTGCATGGACGTTAAGCAGAAGGAGTTCATTTCAGATCCAGTTTTCCTGTAACATTCTGTGGGCTTGCTGGAAACGTTCACTCTCATAAAGACATTTAAAAAAAGCCTGTTTTAAGTTTAATCCACATTTGAGATTATTATTTGTGTAGCCGAGGAGAACAGCCAGCTTGCACAACACAGAGGGCTAGTGAGGTAGAGGGCTCTCACGCAGGACATGTCCAGATGAGACTGCCAATATGATTTTAAAAGCCTGCCTGAATATAATTTCCTTCTTTATTTGGGAATGGCTAAAGGACTATTGATAGCTACATAGCCCTGTCTTTTGTTTCATAAGACTTTGGGATAAGGAAGAGACATTGTTCTTAGCACAAAAAAAACCCATCCAAACAGAACATGTTTGAAACAAACCCAAGTGCTAGAACTATTTTTATTAAGAAGCTGCAGTAATTCATTCTTCCCTGTGTGCCTGTTGGATGACATCAGTAAGACAGTAGCTCATGGCAAGGCAACAAACTAAACACCATGGATGATTTAAAAATCTTCTATTATTAGGAAAGCTGAGAACCGGTCTGCTCCAATGCCTTCATCTTCAGCGTGACAGAGGCAGCTAATGAGGAAAAAACGAGGTGACAAACCATACCTTCCTCCACCCCAGCTGATGTCATGGGATCACAGCTGAGCACCTGGGCTTGCCCACCTTTGCCCTGCTGTGGGAATAGTCCTGTCCAAAAAACACCCAGGTAAGGCTCTACTTACCCAGGAGTCATACACAGCCAGTGAACCCCTCTGCCTGCACACGAGGGGAGAGTGAGGAGGGGAAGTGGGCACACAGAAACAGAGTAAAACTTGAGCATGTTTTTAGAAGCCCCAAGGTGGGATCAGGACCCTACCATAGGTCCCCAGGTGCAGGTGGGTTGTGCAGGTCTGGCTCAGGGGTGCCGGTAGCACCCAGGTCATGAGAATGACTATGGGGACTCATGTTGTGCCAAGCAGCAGAAACGGTCTCCTCTCTCGCAAGCCCAAACACCTTCTGTGGGAGCTCCACTGTGTTATTGGCAGCACAAATTTTAAAAATTATTATAAACAAATCCAGTAAATGAAATCCTCCTAAGTTTTGTTTTGTTTTTGTTTGTTTGTTTGTTTGTTGTTGTTTGTTTGTTTTTGTGCTTGGGGGGGGTGTTTTGTCTGGAAATGTATTTTTTTCAGACATTGGTATTTGGCATGTGTCAGAGCAAGAAACGGTGTGAACACAAAGACACATTCAAGTTAGGTAGGAAGTAGTCATCTCCCAGGTTTCCAAGTTTGTGTCCTGATGAACCCCCAAAGTCCAAATTTTAAGTTTTCCTCTAGCTAGAAATTCTTTTAGAAGAATCAGTTCAGAAGTGTGGAAATACCTTCCTACTACAATAATATCACAACAGAAAGTGCTGCTGCCTTTGATGAGTTTTGATATTAACATTGCCTTCAATGTAGAGTGAAAGGTAGTTGGATCATCGCAGGCTGAAGTGAAATGCCTTCCTCGTGTGGAATCAATGCAGCCCAACACCAGCCGGCGCAAAACAAGAACGGTAAAGTGACCATGTGTCTGCTCCTCCCACCCCATGAATGCTGGTGTGCTCCCACAACACATTTCAACTTTGACAGGCTCTGTTTTCTGATGGAAACATGATCTGGAGAAGAGCCCTGAGCCATCTCTGGGGAAAATAGCTCCAAAGCCACCACGCTGAGGCACACAAATATACAGGCTGAGTGATCTCCTGTCAGGTGCAAACTCAGTGCAAGGAGAAGACATTTTACCAGGGGTGCAACTACATCTTCCTTGCTTTTTATATCCCTGTGTAATGATTTCATACTCAGATTTCAAGGGCTTTTTTTTCCCCTCTTAGCTGTGCTCCAGGCCATGAGGGTACTACCGCAACATGCACATTAAACAATCATTGGCCATATACTATAATCGCCCAGGAATGCTCTGGCTGTCACATGGGGCTTTGCTCAATACAGCTGTTAGCTGGCCCAGCTCAACAATAAACATTTGAAGTATGGCAAATGTTCTTTGAGAGGGAAGGTTTGTTATTAATGTAAATACAAAAGGATGCTTGAAACAGCCTGACGACTTCAGCTTCACTTGAGGAGTTCCCAAACTTATGAAGCTGGAGAGTACAGAAGCTGAAAGCCAAGATGTTATTTCCCTGTTATTCAAGCAGTGAGAATTCATTTAAAAATGTCTGTATGACCTCAGGGGAGTCACAACCACAGAACCCAGAAGATAAAAGAAAATAAGCTTAAAATACCTTCCTCACAGAGTCATGCATTTCTCTTCTGATCATAAGAAGAGATGGGCAAACCTCAAAAGGACCAGAGGTTTGGACACATCTCCAGAGCAGCTGATGCCTTCTTCAAGTCCCCCTTAGGGAACATTTCTGCCCACATTATTAGGAACAAGGAAGACGGTAAGGTTTGAGCTCCTTCCCTTGTACTTCCTACCCAAGTCCTTCATTACCTGCTCGCCCACATTAATTATAACACAAATCATCAAGTCTCCAAATCCCAGACAGCTAGCAACAGTATTGGCCAAAGCACTGAGGAGGTCAGAAGCTTCGAAGAGCCCACAGAGAGCTGTTCAGATGGCATTTTCCGTGGACAGAGTATTCTGGGAGAGATTAAAACCACTGAGAGTCACAAAATACAATGCAAGACACAGGCTTTCTTGGAGGGTGCAGTTTTCCCCATCAGAGATATTCCTCTCCCCATGCCAGACTACCAATAGCTGCTTGCATTTGCACAGCAACCAGGCTGCAACTAAATTTTTATTACTATTTATATTTACTCTGAATTACATACTTTCTGGTGTCAGCTTTAGAGGTAGATAAAACCTAGCTGCAGCAATAGCTTTCAAATCAGCTATCATCCATGCAACAGAAACCTTTAATTAAAGTATAGAGTCACACACATTCTGGTTACCGTATAACTAGCAACATCTTCAAATATTTGGATTGTAAACAATCTTCATAACTTGGAGACAGGTGTCATCTTTCCTACTTCACGTTGAAGGCTTTGCAGGCATTTTGTAGGTGTCTGGCAATAGGGGATGGCAGAAGGAAGTGCTGATAAGGTGCTGCAGCTCAGCAGTAGGGTAGTGCAGAAAAAATACTGTAGATAGTAATGGTTTGTGATCTTTTATTGTCCTTGGGTTTGGATCAAATCCTAGGAAATCTGCACTTGTATTATCCCAGACCTGGATTTGATGGTACACCAAGCCATGAAGCTCATTTGTGCTCTGGTTGAAAGTACAGAAAGATGCTGATTTTACAGTACTTAGTAGCCAGCTGCTTTTAATAGGGTAGAGCTATTTATTTATACACGATATGGTAAGCATCCTATTTAATCTTGCTGTTCAGATTCAGGAGAGAGGACTTGCATACTAAAGAAGAGCCCTGGACATGAGGAAAAGTATTTATGGAGGAAAAGAACAACGAAAGAGATTCCTATTAGCTAGATGAAAACCATTAAATGTGCTAAACCCGTAAGTATTCTGATTAGTATGCAATAAATATCTGCTCAATCTAAATAGACTGAGCATGCTAAAACTCTCCACAGGCCAAATGTAAAATGGGATTTAGACAGCCTATTAAGTAACTTTAAACTCTTATTTATATCAAAGCAATAGAATTTCATATATCTATACCTTTTTAATAAGTATTTACTATGAATTACTTTTGCTCCTTATTCTTCTACCTTTAGTCTTACAACATACACCTTAGAACATGTAAGACTGTTGTCTACAATCCCATACTAAAACACAAGTCAAGCAGCACCCCTCATGAAAGAGTGGACCAGAGAAGCAGCAGAGCAGAAGCTCACCAATGTTCATAGAGCAAGCAACAGATCAGAAAAGCCATATTCTCTTATCAGATCCAAAACCTGCCTTCTGTTGGGTGCTGCGCAAATCCCCCCCCCGAGCCTGTATTTTTCCAGCTTGCTCAGATACCTCAAGGTACAGCTAAACACACAGGTTAATACGCAGGTTAATCTTCACTGAAACATTCAAGCACCTACCCATTTAATCACTGGGTAGTGAATACCAAAGGTTTCCTTTCCTGATGCTCAGAAATCCTGCACTCATCCAAAACTATGAAATAATTATTTTAAATAAATATTTGAGCCACAAAAATTATTAGCGGGCTGGAGCAGCTCTCCTGTGAGGACAGGCTGAGGGAGTTGGAGTTGTTCAGCCTGGAGAAGAGGAGGCTCTGGGAGGACCTTCTAGCGACCTTCCAGTACCTGAGGGGGGCCTACAAGAAAGCAGGGGAGGGACTATTCACAAGGGTTTGTAGTGACAGGATGAGGGGTAATGGCTTTAAGTTAGAAAAGGGTAGATTTAGGTTAGATGTTAGGAAAAAATTCTTCAGTATGAGGGTGATAGATCCCTGGAATAGGTTGCCCAGACAGGTAGTGGAGGCCACATCCCTAGAGATATTCAAGGTCAGGCTCGATGAGGATCTGAGCAGATTGACCTAGTTGATGTCCCTGCTTATAGCAGGGGGGTTGGACTAGATGACCTTTGGAGGTTCCTTCCAACCCAAACATTCTATGATTCTATGAGTATATTTACACACTCCAAAAAGCACTTTGAGGTCTTTGGGTTTAGATTTCATTTTAATATAGTTTCAGCAAAAGCAGAAACAGTAAGGCTTCTGTAAGGTTTTAGCAGAGTAGAAATATCCGAGTTTAAAGGTGTGACCCAAAGCAGAGTCTACACCTGCCACCAAGCCCTGGAGAAACATATAATTCATGAGATCCCTGTGGGATCACAGGTTTATCAGGTTCATCAAAAAGTCTCTGCATGATGAGAGCTATCCTAGGGGAACCTGATAATACCCACACTAAGGCTCAGCTATAAACTAGATGTCTCCTCTATCTTCTACTCTCCGTGAAAGATTAATCCAGCAGACCCTCTCCTATGGCTGTCATCTCTCAAAAATGAAACTTCAGGGATGTCATCTCCTCCCTAAGCCTTTGCATATTAACTGCATTTTTATAGCAGCTGTCTGAGAAGGGAGATTCAGTACCTTCCTCAGCCCACCTCCTACCTTCTCATGGGGCATGTAATTGTCAAATGCAGTCCAGATTAGGAAGAGAGTTTGTGAAGAAGGGAAATGGAGACAAGAACAGCTCTTCACCTCTCCCCTTGGAGCTCTGTCACCATGCAGTAAAAAATTCACCATTCATGAGACTAGACAGAGGGAGAGAAGGAATGTGGAGGGGACATCAGTCCATGGGGGGACCATGCATCCCTGGAAGCATGGTCAAGACAGACTGGTCCCTGCTTCTGAGGTTGTGTTTGGGTTTTAATCTACAAGCACTCAATGTTAACTGTATAAACAGCCCTGGAAAAAGCTCTGATCTGGACCAGTGCCTAAGAGGATGCTATTAAAAAGCAACAGGTGTTGCCTCCTGAAGAGCCACACAAAGCACCCTATCTTGCAGGGCCAGGCAGGAGGCACATGGTCTCCTCTTGGAGGGTTTTTAGGGGGTTACAGTGTGATCCAAAGCCCATTCACCTCAACAGGGAGTTTTTCATTGACGTTGGCTCAGGTCATTGGGGCAATAGATCTTGCTTGTTATATGCAAAGACATACCCTGATTCCAGAGGTCCCAGCACACTGCTGTGCAGACATTTCTGTATTAGGCCACAGGACAGGCAAAGGCTATGAATATTCTTATTCTTCCACTAAAGTATCCCTTAGCCACATGATCACTCCATTTCCAGCATCACCCTTAGGCACGTACCATTGACTTGCAAAAGGCGTCATTCAATACACCCTAATATGTCTTTCTGCTTGTAGGCTTCCCACAACAGGTGTAATTCTGGATTGTTGTTTGGTTTTGTTTTGTTGTTTGGGTGTTTTTTCTTGCAGGCTGCACTTTTAAATCCTTAATTGCTGTAATGGTTAAAGAAGCAAGAATGTATTGTGTGTCCAAAGGCTCCCCTCCTCTAATTCAAACCATCTGCATGCTCTTTGTGTATAAACAAACGTAATGCAGCAGGAAACAACTGTCTTATCAAATACCCCTTTATGGTAATTGTGGTTAAATTCTGACTTTTTAATGGTAACATACTTACACAGGTTTGGCAGCAGATGCAAAAATAACTAATCACTATTTCTGGAGGGCTACCAAAATGGCAGATTTCCCAAGTCAATCAGTCCATCCAGGGACTGGGAATGCAGAAAGCAATGCAGTGCTGCAAGGAATACAACAATCTATTTATAATGGCACAGCGTGCAAGGCTGAGAGGAGAAACTGCAGCTGTCGTGTGAGGATTAGAAGTGACTGATTGTTTCTAACCAAACGTATTGATATATCAGAAGGAAGCACAAGTTTAGCTGCCTGGCTGATTCTCTTTCCATCATACAGGTATGGTGCCAGCTTGGAAGAAATCTGGCACCACACCTTACAATGCCGTTTTGTCATCTCCCCCTTGACGTGCCTGGGTAGCACTGTCAACTATCTTGGGGGCATATTGTGTTGGGGCCCATCCAGCCTTTGTTAAAATGAACAGAAAGGTTAGCCCAGTCTCAGGAGACCCCCACGGGAGCATCCTGAAGGACAGAGAGCATCCCTAAGTGTTGAGTAATAGTCCTGCCTCTTCAGTTTTTGCAAAAACTTTGCTTTCTGTTTCCTTATTTATTTCTTTTCCAGCTTCTGTATGTATTTCTATGGGCTGATAAATAACAGTTCCTCCATCCTAAAGAAAGGCTCCTTGCCAGTGCAGAGAAGCAAATGATTCCTGCATTCTATGTACAACACATTATATATGCCAGACATGATATAGATTATTACATTTAGGATTGAGGACATAAAAATTGAGAATTAAGAAGCAGCAAAAAAAAAAAAAAAAAAAAAAAAAAAAAAAAAAAAAAAAACAACAAGGGCCCTTGGAGAACCCATGATCTGGCAGCGGACCCACTCCCAGGAGACTGAGGTCCATGCCATGCTTCCCACTCTAGTTTGAAAGGGCCTGGAGACTACAGCAGCAGGATGGGACTTCTCTAGGAAGGTGTTCAAGGTCCTACATCCTTTGTAAAGACTGAAACAGAAAACGTGCTTAGTGAAACATGCTTTACCAAGCAGGATGCTAAGCACGATCTTGCAAGGGGATTTTTTGCTTGTTGATGTGGTTAACTGTGCCACAGGGTGCAGTCTACCTCATAAATCTGAGCTCACCCTTTCCCTTCAAGAAGATAATCCAGGCCTGATCGCTTCTTTTCTGTGCCCTTATCTACTACCTAGTAGCTGAAATCTGGAGAGCAGAGAGCGATGAAAAATCTCTTGCACGTAAATAGCTGTATTTTACACCTTTTATGTCCTTGGAGCACACATTTTCCATGACTGTTTGGTCACACTCACTCTAGAGAAATGTAAAGAAACCTAGCCCTCAGTTTTTATCTCCCACTACTCCAACTTCCTGAAAGATCAGCAGACATTTAGGAACCCTTAGGTCTCTCGGTTATAGAAACTCAGGACTAGAAAAGGCACCCAAACTATTAACCTGTCCCCCACTGCTTTGCCTTCCCCCATCACCTCAAGATCATTCTCTGCCACATGAAGGTTTGATGCACACACTCAGGCTGTGGTTACTCCATAGGACTAGTTTCAGATAGCACTGCACATGTGCCACTTCCATACATTTTTTCTCACAGTTGGAAGAACCCCCTAAATATATGGCAGACCAGACTCAGTGCCAGCAAGTGCACACAGCAAGTGACACACAGAGACAACACCACACAAGGTTGGGGGTCACACCAGCACCCAGACAAAGCTGAAGCAGACTGTAGCACATCGTTAAGGAACAGATCAGGTACCAGATTACTGCAATCCAGCCACCAGCAGTCCTTCATTTTCACCTTGCTTTGGCATAGGAACTCACCAAAATGGAAAAATCCTGCACCTCTAAGAGGTTTTGGGTTTTTTTGTGCTACTTATAAAGAGGATTTTGTTCTTTGTGTCATATAGACAGCTGCAGCAATGCAACTCTACCTACTTTCACAGCCCTGCCCACACACACACACACACAGAGCAGGCTGCATTCTTTCTGTGTGGAAAAAAAATGCATTTATACAGCAACTTCATTCAGGGATTGTAAAGCACTTTGACACATCAAACGTCACAAGACCCCTGCAAGAGCTGGGATAGTCAAGGGAAACTGTGAGAGAGCTCTTACAGTGCTTTCTTTCAGTACACTGGTGTAAAAGCAAGAAGCTATCTGGACATCCTGAGAAACAGTGTGTGGGTCGTCAGGGGATTTTTGCTTTTAGAAAGTTTCTATTTCATAGAATCAAAGAATGGTTTAGGTTGGAAGGAACCTTAAAGATCATCTAGTTCTAACCCCCCTGCCATGGGCAGGGACAGCTTTCACTAGACTGGGCTGAACAAGACCCCATCCAACCTGGTCTTGAACACATCCAGTCATGGAGAATCCACAGTTTCCCTGGGAAACCTGTTCCAGTGTCTCACCACCCTCATACTGAAGAACTCCTTCCTAATTTCCAATCTAAATCGATCCTTTTCCAGTTTGAAGCCACCACCCCTCATCCTATCTCTACAAGCCTTTGTAAAAAGTCCCCAGATTTCTTGTAGGTCCCCTTCAGATACTGGAAAGCCACAATAAGGTCTCCTTGGGCTTTGCATCTGTCAAAGTCTTAAAATTTGCATTTTTTCAAACTGTTACTTTTAAAACATAAATTAAAAGATAATTTAACTGATGTTCAGAGACAAAACCTGAATTCTGGTACCCTCTGGAAACCTCAGGTCAGCTCCACAGCTCTGTGGCGAGCACTAATGCTCTCCAGCCATTGCCAAAATACACCAGCATGCACATACGTGGTCTGAATACATCAAGCAGTGATAACAAGAAGCTAATGCAATTACTCTTCACTCTTCAACACTGAAGAACAAATTCAAGTAGTGCTTTAAAATGGAAACAAACTAATTTATACCATTAAGAGGTACCTTTACGCTTTCAGATTAGTGCAATAAGGCTTAACAGCAATTAAAATCAAAACCAGTTTTCAGTAACTAAATAAAACTAAATAAAAGACTTAAATATTAGCTGCCCTTTAGCTTCATCTGAACTGTGGGACCTGAGACCTTGCAGGGCCATGTATAACTCACCCCAATACTAGGAGGGACCCGGGTACGCCGGATTTTCTCTCCTTCCCCGTCTCAACAGCCTGGTTTGTATGTGAAAGAAAACCAATCACATAGGCCAGAAGGCAGCTTCATCATGCTCCAGCCAGGTTCATGGAGAACCTGCAGAGCATTTCTGCCCCACAGTTTAGCCATGGTCCCCTCTAAAGTGGTTGTGGCAGATGAGAAGTTGAAAGAGCACAATTTCTCCAGTCCACCACGATGTGTGGCAAGCAGGTGTCACTCTAGGAGGATGAGAGACAAGAAACATGCTGGTTCTGGGTGCTAGGAGGGAGCCCCCAGAAATCCCTGCTTTGTGGTTCCCTCCCCAAACTGCATGCACCACCGTCCCTTTCCTGAAGCCAAAGAGCAGAAAGAAGGCCTTTGCCCACATCTCAGAGTCCATCCTCCCTGGGAAATTTTCCTCTGTACATTACCATCTTCAGGTACAGGACCATAGCAAAAACATCAGGCACAGCATCTGCTTTCTTCTTAAATCCAAGAGCTTTACCCCAACAAGACTTTCTATTTGCTCCTGAAAAGAGAGGCCAGCAGTTACAAACAGCCCTTGCATTGGGGTGAACAGGTACAATGAAACAGGGACCTGTACAGCAGCAGGTAGGTATCCCCCTGGATTCAGGTCTTCATTGCAGCGAAAGGTACTGACAGCACCTCCTGCAGTAGATCTGCCCACTGCACTGCATCAGCAGTTAAAGTTAGGGATGGAGAATGAATAACTCTTTCTATTAAGAAACCCAGAAGCACTCTGATCAGCAGTGCCCACACTAGGATGCAGGCAACTTCATTTTAGTAGCTGGATCCTGCACACAACTCTTCAAGTGCAGTCTTTTTATGAGTCATGTTTTGATGGGTGGCAAAAATGTAGCTACAAAGAACATTGTAGAATGCAGGCATGGAAAAAGTTGGTTCTTTGTGGTATCATTTTAGATGAAAAACCACTTCCTCCCCTGCACAGCAAAGCGAGGAAGCGTAGGCTTTGATTTTATCAGTCATTGCATCTGCACCAGTTTAACAAGCTTAAAGTCTGTAAGCCAAAAATGTGAGGTTCGTGGTCTGAATATTTCCCTCTTTTACATTCATGTAAATTTGAAACATTTATAGCTTCACTGGAGTTTACAATGGTGAAAATGATGAATGCTGGAATTTTGTCTTTTTCATTCAAGAAGACTGATTTTTTTCACAGAATAATACGCTTTCACTTGAGGAGGCTCAGAAATTATTTCTCAGATTATGCCAACAATCTACACTGAGTTCCAGTGTGATGCTGATGCAGGCAAGTTACTTGCCCTGGGCTAAGGGCACAGCTCTGTAGTGACAGTGGTCTCCAGGGAAGAAGCATTCACTGTCATTCATAGCCCTTCTGGCTGGTCCCTTCTGGTTGCAACCAGAGTCTGGCTTGACCATTTAATGAACCAGCTTTTTCCTCTTCTGGCATTTATTACTTGCACTTATTGTTATTACAACAGAAAAACACAAGTATTTCCATTAAGGTTATCTTTATACCCTGAATTTTCATTAGGACAGTAAACCAGGTGACAGTGGTCAAATGTACCTTCCTATCCTTTCTCTCATGCTTCTACTTACACATTCAGATCTCTTCAAAGGGGACATTACCTCTTCAGTGCCTTTCCCCAGTTGAGCTAAGTATAATTCTCAGTGTTTCTGTGGTGATCCCTATTTTTCTTATCTGCTTAGCTAACTGTCTGGTTTGATTTTTCTAGTTTGCAATTAACCAGGCTGGATATTTCCCCTTTGCTTTTCCCCATAGTCATATGCATCAATCAGAGCTTTTTTTCATGCTTTTGCAGCATATAGAGAAGAAATATAGTTGAAGCCATGCTTCATGTTTCCAAAGAAGAAATCTGCACCACATAAGGCGTTCTGGCCACATCAACATTAAGATGTGATAATAATTTGAAATAGATTCTAGGCCTACAAAGTACTGAAAGGAAAAATAAAAAAAGGCAATAACATCTAACATCTTGGACTTAGGTAAGAAAAACATTGAGCTCTTAGTAGGAACTACGGTATGGCTGATAACAATATATCCCCATGAGCTAAAGACCTGGTTTTTTTATTATGATAATTTAACCGATGGATAATTTCAGTTGTAGGAAAGGCAAAATCATTTATACAGAAATTACACACATGCTGGTAGCAGAATAGGAAACACAGCCCAGATGACCTTCTTTAAGAATTAGATTTACATGTTCATAAGCTGTTAATTACTGGCATAATTGTTGAGGATGTTTAAGTCTTTGACTTTAATAAAGAATGACAATAGCTGACGAATGTTTCACCAAAATGTCACTGCTATCACTTTCCCTCTGGCATCTCAGCTTTCCAGTGGTCAGAAAATGGTTTCAGCATCCCCATTTGAGGTTTTTCAATAACAAATCTCAAATCTCTAGTCAGTCCATGATACTGTATTACCAGTCTTTTTCAGAACCATCATCATTCACACATCCTGCACCTACTGACAAAGTAGAAAGCAAAATCATCTGTCACTGGAGTTACTGTCTTCCACACAGCTAACACTTTTGGGAAAGGGGGATCTAGTGCTTCTTTCCCAATCTCCACTCGTTCCTATCTCTGATTTCTGACCTGGCACACATTTATTGGATGACACCCTCCAATTCTCTTTGCCCCAGAATTTTGCCCTTGCAAGCCTGAGACACCAAGACCCTTGGCCTGTTTTTATGATTACGGAACAGTCTTTCTACCATGCTGCTAATTTTTCATACTCAAAGTTGCACTTGATCATAATATTTTGTTTAAAGCTATTTTATATAAAAAGTTGAGCTCTGGGGAAATTTTAAACTATACCCCCTCCAGGAATTACTGAGTCTGTTGACTGTGGGGCAAATAGAAAAAGAAAAAGAAAAAAAAAGAAAAAGAACAACACATTTTCAAACTTTTTAGAAACATTTTAAACAAGTACAACTAACTAGGGCCTGATCAAAGCCAAGTGAAGCCCTCTGGAGCAGCTGCATTCCATATATTCATGAAAATTAGGCCATTTAGACAGTTATTTAAATAAGGAGTGCTGGAACTAAGCCAAAGCCCTTTGAAATCAATGGGACTTTTTAATGGCTCCAATGCAATTTGTATCATAACTTTAGAAAATTACTTTTTTTTTTTTTCTTTAATTCATGTTTGCTGCTTACTGGTGCAATACGGACTGAGAGGTTCTTCAGTCACAAAATCTACATAGGGTGTATAAATTCACATGGAGTTGTTTAGGTTGAAAGAGATCTTTTGAGATCATCTGGTCCAACCCCCAAGCTCAAGCAGGGCCAGCTAGAGCATGTTGACTGAGACCATGTTCAGCTGGAGTTTGAGTATCTCAAAGCATGGACATTCTGGGCAACCTATGCCAGTGTTTGAGTAACCTCACAGTGAAAAAAAATCACAGACAATTACTGTTTTCTCCTTCCTTGTCCACCAAGCTAGTCATCTTACTGTAGAAGGCAACGCGGCCGCTCAAGCATGATTTCAACTTTGTAAATCCATGCTGACAACTCCCAATCACCTTCTTGTCATTCATGTGTTTGGAAATGTCTTCCAGGAAGATTTTCTCCATAACCTTCCCCTGGAGTGAGGTGTGGCTGACCAGCTTGCAGTTCCCCAGATCTCATTCCTGCCTTTCTTGAATATAGGAGTGATATTTGCTCTTTCAGTCTTCAGGAGCTTCTCTCAGTCATAATGACCATTTGACACTGTCAAAGACAGTGAAGAGTGGCCTTGCAATAGCACCAGCCAGCTCCCTCAGCACTCATGAGCGCAACACATCAGGCTCCATGCATGCAACATATCAGCTCCATGGGTTCATGTGCATGTTTAAGCACTCCCTAGTCTGATCCTCCTTCACTGAAGATAAGTCCTCCTTGTTATGGACTTCTCCTCTGGTTTCAGGGTCCTTGGATTCCTAGTTGTAAAGGACCTAAAGGTTAATTTTACTGGTCAAGTGGGAGGCAAAGAAGACGTTTAGTACCTCATCCTTTTCCATTTCATTTATCACCAGTTCTCCTTCCTCATTCAGCAGCAGCTCCATAATTTCCTAAATCTTCCTTTTGCTGTTTGTGTACCTTTAGAAGTCTTTCTTATTGCCCTTCACATCCCTTGCTAGATTCAATTGCAGTCTGGCCTTGGCTTTCCTAATCCTATCCCTGCATGATCAAAAGAGCAACTCTATACTCCTTCTGAGTCACCTGCCTCTGTTACCACCTCTTGTACACTTCCTTTTTTATATCCCAGTTCAACTGGGAGCTCTTTGCCCATCCATGCGGGTCTCCTGCTGCCCTTTGCTCATCTTCCTGTTTTTCAGGATGGTACTTTCTTGAGCTTGGAGGTGATCCTTGAATATCTCCCAGCTTTCTTGGATGGCTTGTGTCTCCAAGGCCATGTCCTATGGGATACTTCCAAGCAGGTCTCTTAAGAGGTTGAAGTCTGCTATCCAGAAATCCAGGGCCACTTTATGCCATGGTCTCTTCTCTCAGGGTTCTGAACTCCATCAGTTCACAGTCATTGTGGCCAAGGCTGCCTTTGACTTATGTCCCAGACACTTCCCTTGTCTATAAGTATCAGGTCTGGGAAATCAGCTTTCCCTGTTGGCTTCTTGATTACCTGTACCAGGAGGCTGTCACCAGTGCACTCCAGAAACCTCCTGATTGCCTGTGCCCTGCTGTGCACGAGCAATAATTGCCCTTGCAATAGATATTGGTGTGGGTCCACTATGACAACAAGGGCCTATGAACGTGAGGCTTCTTTCAGTTTTTTGAATGCCTCATCTATTACTTATTCTTAATCAGAAGGTCCACAGCAGATAACCACTACAATGGCACCCACATTGGACTGCCTGCTAATCTTGACCCATAAACTCCTGACCAACTCCTGGCCCATTCCAAGGCAAAAGTTGTCAAAAATCTATTTACAAGTCTGTGTAAATAAGAAAGGATCTTTTTTTTTTTTTTTGTGACCATTTCTACTTAGAAAACAACCACCTGAAACACAAACACAGAACTCCACAACTGAGGGCGCTCTTCCAAATTACAAAGGTACACCACAGAAGTTCACTGTAGAAGGTCAACCTTCCGTTTTGGCATCTCTTACCTGGTCACACTCAAGCGTTTGACTAAATCAAAGTCTGATTAACTCAAGGTTAAGGTTTTCTATCTGTCCTCCAAGAACAAGGAACTTAACAGTGATGCTGCAGGCCTGAATGTTAGAAGTGGAAGTATTGACAGAGCTGGTGATTTCATAGTGTATTTTAATGCATTGCTGCTGTTGTATATGGCACTGTGCCAGAGGACCTTACACATGCAGTGACTCACACATCCTCTGAGGCCAGCAGCACCAGGACAACATGCCAGGGACTCCAGCTCTGCTGGTTAGAAATTGTAACCAGGGTCTACAGAGAGCCCATACCACCAAGCCAGTACACAGTGACAAGGCAGCTCCAAGGTCAAGCTAGAAAGTTGAGTCCGGGGATCAGGATCTGGTCTTGAATCAACAGGGCAACTGGTCAGGTAGGACGAAGGATAACATCAGGGTCAGGAAGTACCCCCCAAGCAAAGAGAGCCAAGGCCTCCAGCTCACCCTATGGGTAGGGAACTAACCCACAGCTAACCCAATTGGAGAGGGGGAAGCTCAGGGCTAACACAGAATGAGACAGGCCATCCAGAGACATCTGGGTATAAGTCAGCCTACCTATTTATGAAGCAGCATTTCATAGAACAGAATCATAGAATCATTTAGGCTGGAAAATATCTTTAAGATTGTCAAATCCAACCATAAACCGAACATTGCCAAGCCCACCACTAAGCCATGTCCCCAAAAATTTATTTGCCACAAGGGAAGATTGCTGTTTTCCTTTCATTCTGACACAGTGCGATCCCTTTCATGTCTTGTTTCTGTGCTTTTCAGCCTCTCCCTTACTTCACAGGGCTATTTTCTGATGCTCTAATAATAGATCACATTGTAATTCTCATGACTAACACATAATTCTTGATGCAATCCAGGTCCTACCTCTGCTTGTCTGGAGTTCGATCTTGACTGTCTAGCAATTGCTGGAAGTGAAACTCAGACAGAAACTAAGCAATGCTTGACTGAGCGTAGAATTTATCGTTCAGCTTCCTGCTACTATTACACATGGTTCAACTGGCATCTCCCCCCTTTTTCAGAAATCTGGATGTGCACAATGACAGATATACTGACACCTCAGAAGAAATAAAGTCATACTGTATCTGAATCCAATGCTGTCCCTTTGACTTCTTGTTTCACTCCTGTATGAGTGAAACATATTTTATAAGAATCTGAATTATTACAAGTCCCACTTGGTTGATTTCCCCAAATACTGTTGCCTGAGTTAAAGACCCACCATAACAGCACTCTACAGATAATTTGAATCTAAAGATTTCTATGGCATTGGTCTGATGCGCCAGTTTGTTCATTTGACTAGGATTTTTAAAGACTTAATAGCTGTTTTACTGCATCACTATCAGGAGTTTTCAGAAGGAAGAGCTCCACTGCTTTCTCCAGCCAGGAGAAAGTGTCATTTGTGAAGTACAGCATTTACACAATGACTTTTTAGCAGATGGAAAAGAAAGGGCAAGCAGAGGATTGCATCACAACTGGATGTTTTTTATGACTTTATATATAAAGATATTATATAAAATCTGACTATCCATTTACAGTTAATATATCATATGAAATATCAATACATATATTGATTCCTCCCTTTCCAGTCCTCTTGTTTATTTAAATATTTCACAGGGACATCTGTATTTTTGGAAAGCGCTTCAAGGCATTTCTTGTAAATATGCTGCAAATATGGAAATTGATTGATTGATTGATTGACCTTGTTGTGAGGCTAGAGTTAATAAAACTCATTGGCAAGTTATCAAGAGACATAAAACAACACCATCTATGTCCTATGTTCCCAAGAGGCAGAAGCACTTTTCCTGACTTTTGCAATAGCTCATTTGCAAGTCTGAAGGTCACAGTGGATGTATTTCCATCACCCATTACTGCCTGTCCTTGGTTTGTCTCGTTGCTTGCTGTTTAACCAGCAGTGATGGAAGCTAGTGAACAGTGTGTAGAACCTGAGCAGAAAAAAGCACATCTGTAAGCATGTACTGGGGCTACACAAAAATCAAGTATGGTCCCACTGCTTTAGAAGTGGCCCCTTCCTGTTGTGATGGTGACATGAGGCTGCTCAGTATCAGGCAACATCAGGCTCTGCCTCACAAAGGCAGCACTGCAACCTCTTGGGTGCCCAAATCCCATTCCCATGGCAGGTGATAGTTCCATTTTCTACCAGGTACCAAAGGAAACAGGACTCTGATGTCAGGGAATTGTTCCCTGATCTTTGCTCTCAGGCAGACTTTATATTATTTGTCTGTTGTTCTATTTGCCAGCATGGTGACTATCTGATATTATACCGGCAAGCAACATCATGACAAGCTGGAATGGCACCTCTCATACTGCTTCTACTGTTCATGATCCCATCACATAACTGTTAGAATTTAAGACTAATGAAGCCATCTGATCATTTAAACTCGCTCGTAAACTATCACAGCTGCTTCAGATTCAGGTAGGTATTCCTTCGCTGAACCCACTAATCTGTATGAACAACTGGTATGTATTTGTTTCCTAAAAGACAGCCTGTCTTGTTATAAAGACATTCAGAGATGAGAATCCACTGCTGCCATTAGCAGTTTTTCCAGTGACTGATGAACACAGAGCAGTAAAAACATCTTCTTAACTTTTAGTTGAAATGGTGTCAGGTCTCAGTCAACTGTTTCTGTTATAGTTTTTTTCCACTAAATTCAATATCCATTTAGATTCAATCCCTGCTATATTCCCCATGTATTTGGCTTATATATCATGACCAAGGAACCTCTTGATCCTATTTTTGGATGAGTGAAGTGTGATGAGTTCTTCACAGTCTCTTTGGATGGAATTTTCTCCAAATGTAAGCCTCATTTCCTAGGTGTCTTTCTGCCCATCTCTATCCACACATTTCTTTAAACGAGACCAACAGAACCAGACCAGACAGACTGTTTCACTGTTGTGCCCACCAGTATCATAAGCCACCACTCTCCACTCTTTAACCTCCCTGTCTATACACTTAAGAGCCTCATGCGACATTCTGCCACATTATTAGATTGAACGTTGTGTTCACTTACCCCTAAATCCTTTTAAAGGCTTGCTACTTTCCACAATATTATTATTATTCATTCTATAAGCATTGTCTGCATTTTCCCATGTTCATTACTTTGCGAATGACTGTAAAACGTTCTTAGTGTGCCCCAGTCAAACAAAGTCAGTCATTCATACTGCTCAGTGTAGCCAAAAAAATCCTTAGTATAATTTACCAGTGCTAGTCAGGAAAAAAAGTGTTGAACTGGAATTTCCCTTGGAGTTTCCCTAACCCAAATGTTTTGGGAAAACAGTTCGATTTCAACAAAGTTGTAATAGAAACCAGGCGCAGTATTATAGAAATAGGAGCCACAGGACTTCCAGGGGTCTTCACCCCTGCCTTCCTGCAGGGGAAATGAAAAAAATATGAATTTCATTCCAAATTGGAGTGTTCCAACTCCACCAACCTACAACAAAACCTAATTTTGAAGATCGAGTCCTCTGTGAAAGAGGATCACCTTTTCTCACAGCTCCATCACTTGCTGCTCTACCAATCTTTGTGTCATCTGCAGCTTCTCACTAGCAAACTGGAAAAGCCATTGTTGATATGGAGAGCAACATAAGGAACATCTCCAATATCTTTTTAATCTGTTTTGAATGTAGTTTAGCAGCTGGAGATGAGGAGCTGAGCCAACTCAGGAACCTCAGCCAACTCTGTGGACCATGAGCAAGTGCTGATTCTTGTTTCCAGAGTGGGAAATCCTACACTATTTGTTTCTGTTTACCCTTCTGGTTGTGCCTCCTCATTAATATCCCAGAAAGTGGTGTCAGCTTGCCTCGTATTGTACTTCACTATACTCAGTATGATAATGCTTAGGGTTATTTTCTCCAGCAAAATAAAAAAAAATATATTGTTCAGTGATGCTTTGTATCAACTTTACCAGTATCTTGAGATTCAGAGAAGAAAACAGAACTGAGAGCAGCTAATTTTTTCTTTTCAAATAAAAGACTATTCAGAGAGGTTCCAAGTTCCTCTAGTTTGAACACAGATGCTAATCGGGCATGTGTACATAACTGTACCACGTAGGGGATGAAATAAGCATCAGACAAGACCATTAATAACTAGTCCCTTACCATTGCTTCCAGTGGAAGCGTATTCTGTGGGGCAGAAAATCTGGTTTTGTAATTTGTGTTTAGTAAGTGTTTTGGAAGTCTTTTTCCTCTCCCTGTCTCCATTCCCTCTTTCCTTAGCTTATTTCCTCTCTTTTACCACTTGATCAGCAGTAGCAGCCTGCCCTGGAGCCAAAAACTTAATCTGCTAAGGAGTGCTAATGAGAAACCCTCTTTTGCTCCCTTTAGACAGACTAACATGAGCAGAACTTGTTAGGTCGTAGTTGTTCAGGATGTGAAAACCCAAACGGACATCCCATGGAGTTAGTTGTCACAAGAAGTAAGGCTGCCAATTTGCAAAATAATCCTTCTCCAAACGAAGACAAAGCTCAGCATAATGATGGCTAAGCCACTGCTTTGTCACAGCCCTCCTACATGTGCAGGCATCCCTGCTTGCTCTCAGCCAGGGAAGGGTAACAGTATTCCTAAGGTTATCAGTTTCAATTATTAGCTTTTGAAGCTTCTGGTGACCTTTCAACTACACATTTATCCATGTGTGGACAGTGGGGCGTCCAGCACATTCGTGGACCCCATGCACCCTCTGCTCTCCATTGCGCAGAGATAGCATTACAAAGGTAATCCAAAACCAGCTAAAGTCAAAGGGAGCCTAAAAGGGTCCTTCCAATCAAGCCTGAATAAAGAAGATGAAAGAAACAAATATCCAAGAATTAAAACAGGATATTGCCATATTTAATTCCTGTTGATTTCACAATAAAAATACATAGAAAGGCTGTATCCACGTACACAGCTTAACTTACTCTTTTTATTTAAAAAATTTAAATTTTTAAGCAGCATTGCTCCCCACGGCTGCTCTGCATGCAGTGTATTGCCACAGCCGATGGGATGGCTTGTAGACCCTCTTTGTAGAAGAGGGGAAAGCCCCAGAAACACATACAGAAGGTGGGAATGTGGCAGAAGGGAGACAAATGTTTGTAAGCAGTTTCATTCATCACCCAGGAGATATGAAACTGTAGGAGAAACGAAACAGCAGGAGCTATGCCAGTTCCCTCTTCACAAGGGCTTGCAAATAACACTTGTCTCACCTCACTTCCCAGACCAAAAGCCACAAAGTAAGAGCACTAGCCCATCACACTCCTTCACAGCAGCTGAATCCATGCTCTGCAACAATGCTGCCATCTCTCATATATTCCAAGACTTTGTTATTTTAAAATAGTAAAACTTTAATCTCTTCTATTTGCCTTGGAAGACCAGCAGGAGGACTTGCCAACAACTTACTGTGAGAGAAAGAAAAGGACTGTTAACATTGGTAACGCTTGCTTGGGAAGCTACACTCAACATGAATAAGATGCGAGCTCTGAATGCAAATACATGGCTCTGGCTTCTGTGCCAGAGAGCTGAAGGTATGACTGTGCAGAATGATGTTTGTATTGCCTCTGGCACCTGAGGTTTGATTCACAGAGACAAGAAACTGGTATTAGGTCCTAAAGGCATCAACAGATGCAATAGATCTAACCTAACTGTTGTCAAATTTGGGAGGGTGCAAGAGTTGGGAATGTGAACAGCAGCCAAATTCCTGCTCTCACTAAACAGTCTCCTATTGCTGATGTCAGAAACTAAATGCTGGGCTCGATGGTCCTCACAGGGGACAGCTCCTGTGTTCACCTGCAGCCAGATCAGGTGAAGAAACAGAACCACTTTCCATTCACCTACAGTGCCCTCAGTCTGGCCTCCTCTGCCACCCGGCTCTAGCTAACCATGCCTGTGCATAAGCAAAAGCTCTGAGCTGGCACAACAGTTGAGACCACATAACAGTGCAGACCATATAGCACCATGGGACTGTCCATCTTAAAATACCTAAAGGGTGCATCCTCTCAGGTTGGGCACTGCTGGATTTTACCCAGAGAACAGCCTGGAAGAAAAGGTAACCGTATCTCAAGCACATAACAAGCAAACATTGGGAAAGCTGGTCCTGGACCCTAGAAGACCAGCCTGACATAACACCACTGCCATGGTGGTGCTTCCACCTGGTGCCCAGGGCAGTTCTCTTGTGCTCAGAGCAGTTAGCTGACACTGGGCAGCAAGACCCTGCTGTCCATGCTGGGCCAGCCAGACCACCAGTGCTTTTCTACATACAAGTTGTGAGCATGGAAAAGGGTCCTTTTCAGGTTGGTGCAAATACTCTGCAGGAGAAAATTTAAAAAAAAAAAGACCTTTGTCCACTTAAAAATATCCTCCAAATCTACACCCACTCCCTTTTCAAACCTGTTGTCCAGATCTGCATCGTTGTATCTTAGAATGGTATTGGCCTAATCTGAGAACAGAGAGGAAATCTCCAAAATTATTTCTACCATTACTGACCAGAAATTCATGAAGTAGAAATAAAGGATCCTGGAGAGTTATAACACATGCCTCATTCCTCCTAAGGTCAATTGATTTAAGCCACTAGAACCTCCATTCACTTTGACCTCTGAGTCATACTCGCATTTATTGTGCAATACCTGGCAAGGTAGCTCCATGTTATTAGCTGTCAGCTATTCAACCCTCAGTGAAATCATCCGAGCAAATATGAGAAACAAAAAGCCACCCGACCAGTACAGCAGCTGCATGATGTGAAGAAAACTGTGTTTGACTTAGAGAAAGGGTGAGATATGGGTTAAGGGGTATGGAGCAGGAAGAAAGAAACAAAGATCTACAACACTTAAGGAGAGCAGTCTGGAGAATGGGGGCACTTTGCTGTGAGATCTTGCAAATGAGCTGCAACGCAGTCATGGCACAAAGATTAGGAAAGCGTTAGTTCAATAATATTTGTAGATATTTACTCTCTGTCAATGTTTCAAAGATAGGATTTGCAAAAACACTGAAGTGCCCCTTCCTCTCTGCTGGTGAAATCCAGAGAGGGCTTGTATTGCTGATGTCAGCAGAAACCACATAAGGCCAAAGCAGATTATTTTCAAAAGTCTCTCTGAAATATAGTCAACACAGCCAAATAGTACAATTCCTACAGGCCTACTTCTATTTACTAGGTAATCAAACTAAATTTTTTATATGATCCGTGAAATCATAAAAAGCAAAAGCTATATAAAACCTAAATAAGTCTGAGCTCTTAAGTTCAATGCACAATTTTACACCACTATTTTTAACTGTGATGGCGTTGCCATAAAAATGTGATCTGTGAGAGGAGAGTTGCCTGAGAAGCCCTTACAAGAGGAGTTACTTCAGAGGCACAGCTGTCCCCAAGAAGACACCTCCCCGTGAAATCTCTGTTATCCTGTAAGAAATTGCCCAAGAGGAGAGGACAGTCTGGCTCACTGTAGGTTGGCTGCTTTCACAGATAACATTCAGAAACCCAAAGAAATGTGTCAGATTACAGTTCCTGAATTTGCACTACTTTCTGTTTCTTTTTTATGCAGACTATAAACTATTTTAAACTACTTTTAAAAAAGGCAATGCTGTTGGGAAGGTGACAGAAAGTGAGACAAAGGAGACAAGCTCTCTCTTATCATCACTGCCTCGAGGAGGAGGAGGAAGGGTGTGAGTTTTCCTCACCACCATGCCCTTCTATTCACATGCCTTCATGAGCCATTCTGGCAGAACGGTTCTGATGGCCATGGGGACCATGGCTGAAACAGGCAACAGGGCTGGATAGAGCACAGTAAGGGAAGTGCTGTGCCAAAACGTGCCTTCAGGTCTTGGCAGCTGAGCCACCACTGGTCCCACCAGTGCTGTCACTACAGAGGTCCCAGGCATTTTACAAGCATGTCAGCTGCCCTCCCTGGGCCATCAATCCAGAAACAGAGCAGTAGCTCCATGATCCCTCTCCTGCCTGGCTGGGCGGGGCTGGTTGGATAAGTGGCCTAAAAAGCCTCCCTTTTAAGCACCTTCTTCATCTTGTGAGTATCTACTTTATTTTGCCCTTGGGATGAAAGAACAAGGTTGGAGAGAGAGCCTGGGAGAGAAGGAGTATGGGGAAAATGTCAGTGACTTCATCAGTCTTTAAGCTCAAGACTGCTTGCTTGATGCCTCAGCAAATGAGTGAAAATATACTCATACAACACTTGTAGACAAGGTGGGTGCTCAACCTTGTCAACATCTATGTACTTCTTTTTATGTCCCTTTCATTAAAGTATTTACATTTTCAGCTTAAGGACAAGACTCTCTTTAACAGATGTGTCAATTGTGAGACACCTCAGTAAATTTACTTGGCTTTCAAGCCTTAACGGTAGCACCAAAGATGGCAGAGTGGCCACAACCACCATAACTACAGCATATCTCACTTACCAGGCCTGTGATCACCAGCTAAAAGGAGCCTGCAGAGTGGGGAGATGGTAATTTGAATGTGTGAAACTCTTCTGGGATGCCTAACTAAGTGCTAAGCTTGTCTCATAACTTTTTCCCCCCCAGTAACATACATCCTTGCCAGACTCCTCCCTTAATCCATCCACAGGCGCTTAAATGCCACAGCAGGATTTATGGCCAGTCTGGTGGGAGTCACATGAAGTCAAAGACAATCTGGAGCTACCCTTCAATGCCAAATGACAAACTAGGACCAAAGTAAAAGATCAGAGGTCACCACGCTGCTTATCACAACACTGCCTGTACGTGCTTTCTCATGGTGGCTTTGCCAGGCGCCACGTGTTGGCTTAGCTCTTCCCTATGGGATGGGCATGGAACAGCTCTGGGCATGGCCACACAAAAGACAATAACAAAAGGAGGGGAGTGTCATTTCAATGACATGGGTTTTGATGGTTTTTCAGTGCTGTTTGGGGTGGTTTAGTTTTTAACAGCAACAGATTCCAGGTAGAATCATACATAAACATCTACCTAGCAGAGCATTAACTTTCAGAAGGGGCTCCTGGGAACAGCATTCACCAACTCCTGTAAACCCTCACCCTGTCAGGGGAATAACCCTTCACAGCCAGGCTCCCAGAGCTGGCTGGGGCTCACCAGCTGGCACAGCAGCTGTGCCCACCCCACAGGCACAACTGCTGTGGCCATCAGGGCCCCATGGGCACATCCAGTAGTGCTCACAGTTCACAGCAAGTGTGGCAGCTCTCAGCTCTGTCACGTCTAACGGAGAGACGTCAATACCTCACAGCAACGTGGAAGGGAAAAGGTGGTGCTTAACAGAATGCAGGTAGATGGATTTTGGAAGGGTTTAGAGCACCTGAGAGCTATAGGGCGGCTGGACACTGACAGCCTTCACATACAAGGGACACTTTTTATTTTAATTTTATTTGGTTTGCTTTTACAAGGCCTGTTCTTGAGCCCGTTCCACCTGGCAATAGGCTCTACTGAAGCACCACTATTACCACAGACTCAGTGGTTTATGCCCCAGCCCACTCATGGCTTCTCACATGGCTCTGTGTCCTTTTCACTAGAGTTTACTTATGTGGACTCCAAGCTGGAAAAAGAGAAGTGGGTTTTTTTTCATCCCTTTCTCCCTTCCTATGGCTGTCCTATCACCTTTTCATCTGGATTCAGTTGTGTTTTGCATAAGCACTGTTTTACTTATACTGGATATGAAAATTCATAAAGATGCCTCTTTGACTAGTGGAAAATAAGTAGGAGTTGCCCTGCACTGTGCCACAACTCAATGGTATCAAAGCTGAGCTCAGAAGCCAGAACGGACATTCAAGTCCTGGGCACATTGCATCTTGTAGGGATCACATGCTTAAAAACCTGTCTCCACTTCAGCTGGGAAACCTGGTGCTAAGGGCTGGGGATTCCTCCAGACATGAAAGGCTGGCTGCGTTCACTTCATCTCCACAAACCAAACCCAAATACTTGCTTCAAGAGATGACACTCATGCTGCCCCAAGAAAGTCCATCTAATGGATGTGCCACATCTGGAGCAGCTGAGCCAAAGGAGCCTTGTCTTCCTCATGCAAAAACCATGCAGGGCTGACAGCCTGGGCACAAGGAGAAGCAGGGTCCTGCCTTTCTTGGACATGCAGGCACCCACCTGACTGAAGTGCTACCATGGTGGGTCTGTCTGCAGCTCAGCCTTCATCCCCAGAAGGTCCACGAGCTGCCTGCCAGATACTCAGAGCACTGAAGTCCACTCTCTGCAATGAAGGGATGTGTCTCGGGCTTGGAAAGACTGTTCACAAGTGACTTCTCCCACGGGAAGAGGAGAGGCTGAGGCCAAACACTTTCATGGTCCTCAGGGCCATAGCAACCCTTGTTACACATCACTGAGCACCAACCATTCTTCAGTAACCACTAATATGTTAGGTGGCTCCTGAAGCAGAAGAAGCACATGTGCTCCCTGCTCCAAATCACTTACACAGTAGAAAAGAAAAAAAACAATTGTGAGATGGAGAACCAGAGGAAAATAGGTTATGGCGATGACAGAATATGAGCATTTAGCCATATTTCTGGAATTGTTCAACAAAATCTATTATGCACAGCTTGCATATGCACATGCTATGTATGAATAAAGATAGTTAACTGGAAGCATGTAGGAAAAGAAAACACATGAAAGCTATAATTGCCAAGAAAGACATGTTCCACCACCAAACATGATTATTCAGCTAACCAACATCAGGCTCCAGGAATCTGTGTCATCCTGAAGCACATAACTTCCCCCCTCCCATCCTTCCATCCACTGCTTCTCTCTGGAAGCTTTTTCTTTGTGCCTGATGGATACCACAGAGGCTTTAGAAAGAAAGCTTTTTGAAAAAAATGTATCCAAATTTCTTCCACATGAGAGAGGAAGCATGAAAAATGCAGCATAAATAATAGAAAACTCCTTCTCTTAGGAGAGTCATTACATGGGCACAGAGCAGCAGGCAGGACAGTGCCAGCCTGCCCCTGCAGAGGAGACCAGACAGCCTAGATGAAAAACTTAGGGTGGAGCTTTATTCTTCTCCCACTACTGATGGCATTAAAAGGACCAGAATAGAATATGATGCAAAGCAACCAGTTTCATCCTAAAATCAGATTATTTAATACTCCAAGTAGAAGCACATGAGAGGATCCTCCCTGGCAAAACCAGCTGCCCAGCCAGTCTTGCTTAGAAAATTCTTTAAAAGCTCATTTCTGTGCTTTGTCTCATTGCTTTCTTTGCCTGCCAAAAGCAAAGTCTAACTTTCCCAGTTTGGCGGCTGTTTTGCGTGTGATGTCATTTTTGAAGTGCCCTGCAGTTTGGACTATTCAGGCTGGGTTCAGTGTTTACCACCACCGCAGCCTGTGGAGAACATTGTCCCAAAGCATCAGACACCCCGCTGGCATCACGGCAAAAAGGCAAAACATCATGCAGCAGGACAGGGGCTGTCAGAAGCCCCATCGTGGCACCACCTGCTGAGCTCCCTAATCACAGCTGGCAGGACATCAAGTCCTAAAATGAGAAAAATTACCCACAATGTTGTCCATGCATGCCACCAGAGGATGGACAACTCAGCTTCCCCGAGTGGCCCCATGGCTACAGGACCTTGGGCGAGAGCTCTGCCTCAATTCACGACACAGCAGCACAGCAGGAACTTGATCCAAAGCTGGGACAACCAACGTAGTGCCACCCTTATGAAAACACACTGGTTTGTTCTGAACATCTGGACTGGGACGGGTTTCCATGCACCCACAAAGGGAGCTAGGTGCACAGAGACCTCACCAGGGTGGGTGGTGCTACCTTCCTTCACACTTGGTGCCACCTGGCTTGGTGAGACATGAGGGTTTTGCCATTGCACTCCACGTGCACAGAGGCAACAATTCTGTGATCTTTTCCTCCTGCCCTCCCCCCAGCTGACCTCAGCCAGGTTTAACAGAAAGCAGGTTCCTTCGAGGGGACTGCATTTGTACATCCTTTGTGGAAAGAGGTATCACAGTGGAGGAGCAAGACCTGAGAGCTCCACCCTCAGAGGGATAGGCTGTGGTAGGCAATCACTTAACACAGGCTCTCTGACACTCTTTGCATCACCAAATTTACACCAGCATAAGCTTAAGGTCTTCCATGAGGCTAAACAATGAGAAAAATGTCAGCATGCCATCCTTTTGCTGAGGGAGCCAGAAAGCAAGCTCTGGTCTGCTTAGTACGCACCGGCCTGCTCAGGAAGGTCATACACAGGGAACGCCATGGTGGGCATCCAGTGAGGTCACTCCTAACTTCTCACGGACGTGGTGGCACATCGCAGAAGTCCCCGACCATGCAGCACAAAGCAGAAACAGGGAATAACTGTAGGCACCCTACAGTATTAGGGCTAAAACAGAAGAGGCAGGGTTTAGTCTCCTGACTCCTTGAAAAGGCAAGATAAAGCCTCCACTAATTTACTACTGCACCTTAAGCACAACACTGCAGTAATTATAAGAGAAGATTGGTACAGTTTGATACTTTGAAAAACATTTAGGTCTCATTTACTCAGGTAGCTTTCTGAAATGCTAGCAGTTTACTCACAGTGTTTGTCATTTTAAAAGCAACACTTCCTAATGCCCTTTAAAACATGCAGCTAGGCAGCAGCATTGCTACTCACTCTCTTTTCATGCTCAAATGAGGCTCTGTGCAAAACCCAATATTTTCATGTGCAGGCAAAACTGTAGGCAACCAGCTAACACACAGATCGAAGGCACTGAAAAGCTCATCAACACAACTCTTACCTGAACAGTTTTTTGGGAAGTTTATGGGGTATCTCAGTATCGAATTGATACATCCCAGCATAAAGGTCAGTGGACGCTTGGCTTCTCAGACACTGAGTCAAGGGTTTTTTTCTCCCATAGCAGACCTGACATTTTGGAAAGGGCCCCACCATCAGTTGCAGCCAGGAGGCCTGATCTGGGTGCTGTACACTGAAGGAAGGCTGCCAGGCTCCACGCACAGCGACAAGTCAAAGTGCAAGCCACAAGACACCTCCATCACCTGGCACACCGGTTGCCTGGACAGGAAATAACCATGGGGCCCACCTGGGATTTAGGAGACAACTGACACAGATCTGCCATGTGACATCAGGGTGATCATCTCATCATCTCTAAAATGCAGGGGGGTATGCCCTTCTGTGCCTGAAAAGCATAAGGCATGGACCTTTTCTGACCATGTATTTGGTCAGCAGCAAGCCCAATGGCAAACAAAGGTTCAGCGTATACTTCTCAGAGCCTCTATATTCCAAACCAGCACTTAAGAATAAGAAGCACATCAGTATTACAGCATTAACCAAACCATGGTCATTTCAATGCAGTTATCACTTTGAAAGCCACACAGTGAGCAAATTAAGCTAACCCAGCCAGCATCAAGCGCTGCCAACATGCAACAGTGAAGATGACGCCAGGCTTTGCCCTTGGCTTTTGCAAGACAGGCAATGTGCTCTTCTGCAATAACAGGTGTCAAGTCCGTAGGGTTAAAAAAAAAAGCTATCCCTCCAAGGTCAGGTAGTCCACTGCTCTTTGTGCCTGTAGGAAGCAGCAGCATCAGTGCAGCCTTGCTCTCCCCATGCTCATTCAACCATACACTACAGGGACCTTGGTACTGCCTGGCTAGCACTTGGAGGTATTTCATGTTCACAGCCACATTGTTGGTAGATCAACTGACATTTACCTCTGTTCTCTTCTTCTCCTTTATTGTGATTCATGCTCCTTGCTAATTAACTAGCACATGACAAATGCAATGTTATTAACAGCAGCTGGAGAGCTAGTAAATCTTGCAACAGCTTGAACAGAGGAGCTGTGAGGCGCAACAGCATCCTCCAGGTGCTGAGACAGGGCTGATGAAGAATGCCAAACTGAGGCAAACCTCTTGCCAAGTACCTATAAAGTAGTCTCAGACCCTCAGCAGTGAAAGACTGCTACATGCACACACAGCTGCAGATCCTACCAAACCTACATTTAGCTGCTTGCAATGTGCCAGACCCATTAGACAAGGGTAGTCTGCTTGAGGCCATTTACCCCTCACCCAACCTGTGGTCATGGAGACCCTGTTTGCATGCTAGGTATTTTACTTCACACCAGGATCCTGCTCCACAACCACTGCTCTTAGCCTAGAGGCACTACCAACACAACCTTCATCTCTAGCTTCAGCCTAGCACACTCCCATCCTCAGCTTTCCCTCTGGCTCTAGGGCACCATGGTGCAATGAAGCAGTTTGTGCTGATGTAGACCATGAGAAGATAAAAGCAGATCTTCAGCATCCTAGAACCAGGCCAAAAAAAAACAAAAAAAAACAAAACAAAAACAAAAACAAAAAAACAAAAAAAAAAAAAAAAAAAAAAAAAAAAAAAACCACCAAAAAACACCCCCCCAGAGTGATAGCAGATACACTGACGGAAACAGCAGCCAAGAGTTAAAGCTCATGGGCATATGCTGTAAAGCTATTCTTTCCAGGGGGCAATTGCTCACCAGACTTTTAGAATCCTGTACAGTTATTGCTTTCTTCTACACATCTTTTTGTCTCTACAGAAAACATTGTTGTCAGACAACACAGCAGTGAGGAAGGAATGATGACTTGTGATGCTTTGGTGGAAGACTTCTTTAGGAATAAGAAGTAGCTGATGCACTTTTACAGCAAAAGTCTGCATTTTTTATCGCTGTTTTCATGGGTTTATTTATACAGAGCAATTCATGTAGAAAACCTCCCCCCAGCACTGGGCAATCCAGGGCACAGCCACACCAAAAGTCACGGCCCATGACTGCAAAGAGAGTATGTACATAAAAAGAAAAAAAAAAAAAAAGGCTTGACCAAACAACCTTCAGGGATTTTACATCCTTAAAGGCCTCGAGGAAGAGAGGGTGCTCCTGAAGCGCAGGTGCTTGCACAGGATGTGGTGGTGACCCAGCCTGTGAAGGGTGTCTCTGGTAAAGGACATTAAAGATTGGAAAATCAGAAAGATTTTGACTCCCTGGCTAACTAGAAGGTAGTAGAGATTTTGGTTTCGTTGCTGACAAATGTACAGTGTAAAGGCAGTCCCATTAGACCATTGTTTTCTGAGTCAGGTAAGTGTGAGAGGAACAAGCTCTTCACTTCAGTCTGTCTTAAACCTCTGCTGTTTCATGCAAACATTCTGGCACTCAGACCATTTGCAGAAGCTTCTTTCTAGTGTTGTTTCTTCTCTATGAATATCTGTGTGAGGCATTTCCATGTTTACTGTTTGCATGAGCCTCAAACAGCAGCCTGGTTTCCCAGCACAGATGGGAAGAGCAAACCCACTTAGTGCTCTCTTGCACCTGAACCCAATGAAGGTGACTGAGCAGTCACAGCCTGATTGTGGCAATTGATCCCAGCAATGCTTTTTTTCAGCAGGCCACATCTCAGCCCTGGAGGAGACTTTCCAAATCCATCAGCTAAACAGCATAACAGAGACCCACAGAAAGGGAGGAGCCAATGAGATCAGCAGCACAGGCTGCTTCTTCGTGCTCAGTCCCCCAACACACCCCCAGGAGCTCTCCGTGTCCCTCCTGCCACACCATTCCCCTGCCTGCAGGCCCAGGGTACCCAGCCTGAGCTGGGGTACATGGCTCCACTGGGACCATGCAAGGTGGGGCAGGGCCTGGCCCTTGTGCCACACCACAGCTGCATCTTTAGCCAGCTCCTGTCCTTGGAGTTTTTCCACCCCTCATTTCCCCAGGTCCAATCAACTACGCCTGACCTGCATTCCCTAGGGCTGGATGAGGTCTGCCTGCTCCAGCCCCACACGCTAACTCCTGCACGTTACCCGAGGTTGTGGTTCTCTCCATAGGGGTACACATCACGCTTGCCCCTTCTCCCATCTCCACCTGCTCCTTGACCACTCACAGCAAACTGCCAGCACTCATGTCCCAACCTTCCCTGCTCTCCTGCCTTTGCCCTCTACGATCCCACACACTCGCATCCCAAGTGTCCCCATGGACACCCACGTCTGTGGGGTCATGCAGAGGCGATGGGGCTGCTGGCTCCACTGCATGATCAATACACACAGACTGAGTCACCATGGCTCCAAGCAAGCAGCTGGAGCTCTGCTGTACACATAGAATGGTCCATGTCTGAGTATCCTGGCCCTCTAGCTATAAAATCAGCTCCCCACCATGAGTCATCTGATCATTTAGTACCAGGGAACGGGCTGGACTAGAGGTGACACCACCCCCACCCCCAAGGACACAGAGATCAATGTTTTGAGACACACTGCATCTGCACCAGGCTGGTGGTGAGCATCTGACGCCAGCCACTGTTTTCACAGAAAACAAACCATAATGCTGTTAGTAATCCTGCAGCATCTTTCTGCCTTTCCCCTGCATCCAGGCAGCAGGATGAGCACAAAGTCCTGCAGTTCACCCTGCGAGTCAATTCTGGGGCAGCGCAGGCTGCTGAGATGCCTCCCAGGCAGAGCGGGGCAGAACAGATGTGGCAGGGGGGCAAGAACATATGTGGCAGAGGGGGGCAGAACACATGTGGCAGAGGCTGAGCAAGTGCCACAGCAGCGAGCCCTGGGGAGCTGTGCAATGCCCCAGCTCCCAGACTAGGTGGTTACGACCACCTCGGGCATGCGGGCACTAAACTGATGCTGCAGGAGGGGCTTTAGGGGAAGGAGACAATGCCAGCATGCAGAACACTTCCCACCTTTGACAGATCTCTGAGCAGGAGGTCAGTCATCAATGCTAAAGGCCACACAGTATTAATTTGCCCAGCACAAATGACATTTTTGTTATGCCATGACTCAGCACTTGGCGTTTTTCATTTACTGCCGTCACAAATGAGACGAGAGCTAACGCAAAAAGGGGGGAACACAGATGCAAGTCCCTCAAAAGGGACAATGGAGAAGAACGCTGAAGAGCTGGTACCACTGGCACAGCTCGAGAGCCCTGTGACAGCTGGAAGAGGCATGAGCACAAGTGACGCGTAGCCAAGCAATGTAAATTCATCATGTGAGCGAGGGAAATCTCCCTGCGCCTGCCAGCACAATGTGCGTCAGAGCTCAGGCACAGAGCTGAATCTCACACTTGCTGGAGGGAGCAGTGAGGCTCCCGTGGACCAGGACGTCTTCCTTAATGCTTTCTGTAGGTAAGAGCCAGGATCCTCACACAACTTCTTGCATCATGAGAAACCAAAGCTCACTTGCTTGGAAAATGCAGCGAGTTTCAGCAAGACGTTGAAGCAGCTAGCTGATGAACACCACGCTTATGAGCTCAGGCAGCATTTTACGTCACTGAAACAGCACGTCCCGTGCCACACAAGGGAAAGCACAGGGAGCTGGGTCTCACTCTCGGGGCCAGGGCCACTCTGCAGCCACAGGGGTGGCACCCTCTGAGGTAAGCTGCTGCATGAAGCAGAAAGCACATTTGGTCGCCTGAAGCGGAGGGGTGACTGGGTCATACATGTCACTACATGGTACAGAAGGCTAGCTTAAGTCTTTACAACTAGACTGTGTTGGTTCAGGTAATTGCTGCTCCTAGTCTGGGCCAGAAGCAGTAAGCTGGAGTGGGGTAAGGGTCCATTGCAGTCCAACAAGCCTGCCCTCACCTCAGTGGTTTTTGCAGGTCGGGTGTCCCTCCAGCCCAGACTTCTTTCTGACCTGTCAAAAAGTGACAGCATTCTCAAAATGAAATCAGCAGCTCTCCTGGGTCACTACAGGCATAATTAAAAGAAACTGATTGACATTTTAATATCCATTGTGCTTGAAAAGATGTCTTGGTCTTAAGCTTCAAAATATGAGCCTGTCAGAGAGAGCACATTATGGCTCTGGACAGTACTCAGACTCCATTTATAAACTAAAAATGAATGCAGTTCAATGTTAAACTGTAGCTTAACTGAGCAGGAATTTTTTGTACTCCAGCAAGATATGAAGAAAGAGAAGCTAACTCCTACTTTCATTCTATATGTAGAAATAAGGCCAAATTCTGACCCATTCTATGTCAATTTAGACTCAGCTCCATTGCCACTGATAGAAGCTGTCCCAAGGAAATCTACAGGTGCACTAAAAAGTGCAGAAGGGCCTAGAGAAGGCTGAATATCAGCTAAACACATCCAGAAAGGTGCCTTAAGAGGGTCCCAGCTGCACCATGTGTCAGCATGGCTAGAATTGGTTTCAGCCTATTTAAGCAAATCCTCCCCTAATGAAAGACAGAGCTACAGCAGGCTGCAGTTCCTGAGCTCCCCAGAGCCCTACCATGCTGGCAAGTTGTGAGTAGAGGAGTAGCAGCTCCTAGTGTTGTGGTCCATGTGCCCTTCAGGGATGTCCCACAGAAAAAGTCATTGCCATTTCCTCCATGACAGCACCCTATTTGCAGAATAAATCACCACGAGATATAGTAGGGCCAAATTAAACGGTGAGGATGGTACCCTCATACCAGCCAAGGATCAGCAATATACAGCAGAGGCTATTAATAACTTTATTCCAAGGCCAGGTGGGTTTCTCAAGACTAGCTACAATGAGGATCTGTTAAATCAATTGCAGTAAAAACCTAGCTTGCCTTCAAGTGTCTTCCAATTAGGATGCAGTAACATTATTAAAGAACTCAGGCAAATGAAAAAGCTACATTGAGGAGGAATCATTTCCCAGAGGGCTAATTTTCATCATCCTCAGAAATAAAGGCCTCAGAAGCTCAGATTTCTAATTTAAAAAAACAACAAACAACAACAACAGAAACCCACTATCAGATTAAAAGACTTGCTAACATTATGTCACTATTGAGTTTTTCCTTTTTGGAGACTTTTTTTTTTTTTCTGCCCAACTGCTAACAAACCAAAAGGGTAAAATCATGAAGCAGGACCTTCTTCACATCTGAACACCCATGATTGGTCTGAAGGCTTGATAAAGGACATGATGATAGGAAAATATTAATTGCAGCTTTGTCAAATGGTTTGTATTTTTAGCAGGGGCACAGAGAGAGGAAGCCTGCTTAATCATTCAAGAAATCAGGAGCCAGCCTGAAACAGAGCGATGAGCTTGGATTAAGGGGGCAGATCACAAAGTGGAATTTTGCAAATCCATTTAAAAAATACAAGAGCAGAGAGAACACGATCCATTTATCAGTTTACTGATCTGAGGAGTGATGACCTGAGTACCTCACGGAAGTCTCTGCCAATCATTCAGACTGAACCAAAGGCACAAGTACTAGTTTCCCATGCCTGAAAAGGGACCTTTATAATTTATTAACAGATATGATCTATTACTATATTAATTAAAATACTACACTTTTAATAATTGTATTGTTTTATATTATTTCAAGATAATTTTATGTGTATTTATATAGAGAATATATAAATGAAATTAAAATCAGCTGCTCATCAACAGCAATATTTTCCCAATCCAAACATTTAACTAGGAGCCTGAAAAAAAACCATGTTCTTCTATCACATCAGAGACACCTCATCAGATATGAGAGGCAGGTGGTGGAAAATTCATCTCCAAGAAACTACCGGAAGAAACATCCATCATCTTCCATGCTGGAAGTCAGGCAAAGCCCTAGCATAAGTCAGGGATTTCACAACTTTTCTCATTTTCCCATGACAAATAGTAGCTTGAACAAATCATCTCTGAACCAAGGTTGCTACAGTTTATCCTCATGCAAAATAAGGTATTTTTCGATTTGGTGGAAGAGACAGAAAAAAAACTACCTGTTTTTTTTACATTTGTAATTGCAATGAGTTCAACTCCTGAACAAAAGCAACTAAGAAACGAAACAGTTTTGCTTAAAAGTCTGAAATAAAACTAACTTTCCCAAAAGACACTTCGCTCAAGCAGCTGGCCACATTTGACTAACCAAATCACCTGGCTGACCTGAAATTGCTTTCCACTCCCATCCATTTGTTTGGGTTGTGTTTTTGTTTTGGTTTGGTTTTTTGTTCTGTTTTTTTGGGTTTGGGGTTTTTTTGCATGTGTATGTTTCATTTAAAAAACAAAAACAAACAAACAAAAACCTGGTCACCTAAAAATGCCACCCTGCTGTATTTTGGTCCCTATCCCTCTGATGCAAACAACAGCCAGCTCAGGGCAAACGTAAGGTCACTACACGTGTATTTCTGTACCTGGGGAAACCCCACTGTCGGGAACTTCATCCCAGTTCACACACCTGCTGCTGAAACCCGTCAGATCCAAGATGTTTCAGAGGCAATGCCCATTCCTGAGCACAAAATCTTCCTTTGAACTGCACGGGAAGTGAAGCTGACAAGCTGGGCGTGTTTTGAACAGGAATCGTGGCAGGCATGGAACCCACTGCTCTTGCCACTAAACCCATTCATAGCTGGTGGTAAGAGCAATTCCCTCCTCCCCAGGCTCACCTGGCCTCAGCCAGCCCATTACACGCAAAACACATCAACAGCCTGAAGCTGGAAGGAGGAGGAACATTTCTGCCTACACATCTATGAGCTGCATCTGAAAGGACATAGATGATCCCACCCAGCATCATCCCCATCTCCCATACTAAACTTGAAAGAGCAAGAAAACAGAATTTAAGAGGTCTGGGTCTACTTTCAAACTGCAACCTTGGCTGCTGTGTGACTGGAGAAGGGTGGCTCCCTCTCCTTCATTCTCCACCTCTCCATCTCCCCAGTGGGATGGAAATTATTCTCTGCCTCTTAGGGAGGTCTTCCCTCACAATACATGCTCAGCTAAAGAAAAAATGTCTGAACTGAAATAATTTCCCATAGCAAAGACATTTCATATTAAAAAATTAATTTTTCCAGTGGGATCTGGCAATTAAGCAAACCTGTGCTTTGCTGTGCTTTGTGGCGACACGAAGAAGGCATATGCAAGGTGGGTTTTTTTGTGGGTTTGAGGTTTTTTAAATGTATTGGTTTTTTTTTAAAGGCACCTTAGTTATATTTGAGGCTGTGCAGGAGCCCATACACGAGGTCATACCTCGCTGAGCTGCTTCTTCAGTTCTGTGTAATCCCAGCCCTAAATGTTAAACCAGAATGGAAACCAGCCTGCAGGTTCTCACACAGCTGCAGGAAACACCTACACTAACATCATACAACATTGTTGTCAGCAGAATGAGCAAAAATAGCTAATTTCATGCCTCACTGTCTGATTTCACAGGCCAAACATGACATGGGTGCACGACAGCCATAATTCTCTGGCACGTCAGCAGCTGGCTTATTCCGTGGCTGCCCCAGCCAATGACTAAGGTAGGTGCTGATTTATGTCAGCAGAGCATTTGGCTCCACAGCACAAGAGTGAAAAAAAATGTTGTGGACTAAATTAGCACTGGTTTATCTTCACTGACAGCAAAAAGCAACAAATGAATTTGGCAACACAAAACAGATGAATGAGATATGAACGCTGAGGCATTCAGCATGGGCTCATGTACTTTGTCTGAGAGCTCGTATATTTGTGGCTTTAAAATGCATATCAAGTTCTTTCTCTAGAATTACAGCTCTTTAACATCAAATATGCCTTAAAGCATAAAACTGTATCTGCAGGCACATGGTCGGAAGCGGTTTGTGTGTAGAAATTTTTGAGCATTGTCATAGATGGGATTACCAGATTTTCTGTGAACAAAAAGTCTGGCAGTTACACCTTTTACACCTTGCTCCAGGCCCCAGATGTGGTTTCTGTTGGAGGCGAGATATTGCCTGTGCAGATCACAGCTCAAACATCTGGTAAGCTGTGCTACAAAATGAGGCTGACAGGTTGGTTGCTTCTCCTTCACATGTTGCCTGTAGATAGTTCTCCAGCAGCTGCCAGCTATGACAGCTGTTTTTTCCTGTATCATTTTGCTTGGAGGAGAAGGGGTGGTGTTCATCCTGCAGTGCCTGGCACCCTGAAGCTGTGATCCTCAAACACAAGCAACAGCACTGCTGTAGTACGGTTGCCCAGATGCGATCTGAGGTGACAGATATTCTGCTACTTCTACAGAAGTCAAAATGAATTTGGGGAAGTCAGAGCGTCCTCTACTCACATAAAACAAACCAGCGTAAGCCAGAATACTCTTCTGAAGATAAGAGGATCCCTATGTGAAGGGTGGATTTCATTTCAGCTCCCAAACCTTGACATAGTCACATACCTCAGCAAGCCAAAGGGATATCCCACACCCTGCAACACTGTGCTCAGCAATAAAACTGGGGGGATGGAGGCTGGCAGAGCTGCCCTTGCTTGGGCACTGGCTGGGCATTGGTTGGTTGGTGGGCAGCAATTGCTTTCTTTTGCATCACTTGTTTTTCCTGAGTTTTATTCTCAACTCTCTTTTGTGTTTCTTGGGAGGGGGTGAGTTGGTTTTTTCCTTACTTTTTTTTTTTTTTTAAAAACTTAGAAAACTCTCTTTACCTGAACCCACAAGTTTTCTCCCTTTTACCCTTTTGATTCTCCTCCCATCCCACTGTGGAGGAGCATTCGAGCAGCTGTGTGGTGCTGAGCTGCTTGACCACAACAACCTGTGAGCAAAATAGTTCCCTTCTGATGGTGAGGTTGCTCATCTTTCCTCCTCCATCATGGTATGGGCATTGCCTGTATTGTGCTGGGATAAGGCATGAAAGCCTCAGAAGTCCAGTTGCTGTTGGAGCTGCTTCAAAAGCATTTCTGGGGAGCTGACACATCTATATCTGCCCAGCATAGAAATTAATCTCTCCCTTTGCCATGAGTCAGGGGTCTTCTGAGCAGTAACATACACAGTCCTCCCTCCTTGCCTCAAAATATGACTTTAGGACAATGTAAACACAATTTAAAGCAATGAGATCAAGCCAGAACTGTGTATTTAGTTTGCCTCTGCCAACAAAGCCCCACAAGACTCAGAAAGGAAAGAACATCCCTTTCCTTTCTCTCCTGGACAGGACTTTCCAAGAAAGTCTCTCACAGCAATAAAAGGAGGGCTAAGGAGAATCTCTGTCCTTTATTGGGTGTGAGGGGAAACAATGATAAAGGATGAGGAAAAGGCTGATGTACTGAATACCTTCTTTGCCTCAATACTTAACAGTAAGACCAGATGTTCTCCAGGTATCCAACCCCCTGAACTGGAAGACAGGGATGAGGAGCAGAATGAAGCCCTCATAATCCATGGGAAAATGATTAATGACCTGCTGCACCACTTAGACACACACAAGCCTATGGGGCTGGATGAAATACACCCAAGGGTACAGGTCAAAGTGTTCACCAAGCCACTTTTCATTATTTACCAGCAGTCCTGCATAGCCAGAAGGGGTCTCAGCTGACTGGAAGTTATCAATGATCTGGATGGGGGATCAAAGGCACACTCAGCAAGTTTGTAGATGACACCAAGTGATACAGGTGTATTGATCTGCTTGAGAGTCGGGAGGCTCTACAGAGGCATCTGCACAGGCTGCGTTGGTGGCCCAAGGCCACTGGTATGAGGTTCAACAAGGCCAAGTGCTGGGTCCTGCACTTGGCTCAGAACAACCCCATGAAACGTTACAGGCTTGGGGAAGAGTGGTTGGAAAGCTGCCCAGCAGAAAAGGACCTGGAAGAGTTGGTCAATAGCCAGCTGAATATGAGCCAGCAGTGTGCCCAGGTGGCCAAGAAGGCCAATGGCATCCTGGCTTACATCAGAAATAGCACAGCCAGCAGGACTAGGTAAGTGATTGTCTCCCTGTGCTTGGCACTGGTGAGGCCGCGCCTCACATACTCGGGTCTGTTTTGGTCCTCTTCCTACAAGAAGGACATTGAGGTAGTGGATTGTGTCCAAAGAAGGGCAACAAAGCTGGTGAAGGGTCTACAGCACAAGTCTTACAAGGAGTGGCCTGGGGAACTGGGGTTGTTTAGCCTGGAGAAAAGGAGGCTCAGGGAAGATCTTATCACTCTCTACAACTACCTTAAAGAGGTGGTCTGTTGGTCTCTTATCACGATTAGCAAGCTACAAGACAAGAAGAAATAGCCTCAAGTTGCACCAGAGGAGGTTTAGATTGGGTATTAGGAAAAATTTCTTCACAGAAAGGGTTGTCAAGCATTGGAACAGGCTGCTCAGGGAAGTGGTAGAGTCACCATCCCTGGAGGTATTTAAAAGATGTGTAAATGTGGTGCTCAGGGACATGGTTTAGTGGTGACCTGGCAGTGCTGGCTTAATGGCTGGACTTGATTATCTCAAGGTTCTTTTCTAACCTAAACAATTCTATGGTTCTGAAGTCTCACCTACAGCAGGCTGCCCAAGCATCAGGCCCCAGCAGCAACTCACTATTAGGGGGATATATTAGGGAAAAACAGCCTCACAGCATAGATGTTGCACTTGGGCCATCATGCTTACCATGCCTTCGAGGAGGAGGAGATGGATGAGGGTGGAGGTGTGGTCTAGCAGCAGAAGCAATACATCTGGGGATTCGCTTCTCGTAGCTGCTATTAAAGCCAGGAAAAGGATACCGAGTCCAGTTTTGCTGCAGCCCTGAAATGCTCTGCGGTTTGCCCAGCACACAGACAGGGATCTGCATGACTAGATTTGATTAGGTGCTCTTGGCACCAGCCTTTGCTGCTGGTTGGAGCTGCCCTATCAGAAGCAGCAGTAAATGAAACAGGATTTATGCAACGCAAGTGCCGAGTGATGGAGTAGCAACTGGAACGGAAACAACTGCCCCTCAAACCAATCATTTGCAGACGTGTCGTATCATTTACTGTCATTTAACTGTAGCCTTTCTCCATGAGGAGAAATAATACTGTGGAGCAAGGGGTTAGTTCTGTGGTGTACAGCCAAAGACTCCTGCAAAGAGCTGACTGCTGGCCACAAAATGTTTTCACAGCCAAACCCATGAAATAAGAGGCTCCCCTTTCAGTTCAAAGTCACCACTGGATGCAAACAATTCAGTTTCTTCTAAGTCACTGTGGAGTTTTCCAGCCTAAGAGCAGAAAAAAAAAGTCAAGTCCTTTTTGGCTTTCCTTTCATCAGTAATATAAATCCACTTAAATTCATGTCAAATCTCACAAAGCAGCAGGCAGCCACAGTGCCTGTTGCTAGTGCAGAACTTCTTTCTCCCCTCTCCACACACCTCCTGGTCTGATGTTCTGCACCTCTCAACTTTCTCTCCACATTTCTGGAGGGGTCAGGGAAGGTGAGTGCTCTTCCCCAAGGAACCTCCCCATGCGCTGCCTCAGCCAACAAACTGTCTGGGGAAACGTTCAGCTGAGGAGTTTGGTATCTGCATTGCAGAAGGTAAACACCTTGGCAAAGCAGGTCAAGAAATACCCAAGGACAAATCTCTGCTTCAAGGGAGGCAAACTCAGAGCAGGACCAAGGGGAGTTTAAGTGAAGGAAAAAAACAGCCAACCAATAACAACACTCCAAATAAACAAAATCCACAAATGCACTGGAAGCAGAAATAAAGATGATAACTGTAGCATGAAAATTAAGAATTAGGGTAACCTGAAAGAAGTCTAAACCACAAATACAGGCAAACGTGTCCATCCTGTGGAAGGACACCGTTATCAGGGCTGGCTGTTGCCTCCTAAAGTTACCCACAGGTGTTACGGAAGGACTTTAACCAACCAGCACACATGCAGAGGGCAGAACTGAAAGTGCTCAACACAAGCCCCTTCCTTTACAACCTCAATGACTTTTTACTCACCTGAACAGAATCATCCTACCACACTTTCACCTTTTCGCTAAGCAACATGCTACTTCCAAACTTGGTCTTTGAGGTATTTTCAAGAGCCTCCGGGTGGGTGTTGTAGGGTTTTTTTGCTCTGTAATGTCCTTCCCCATTCACCCCACACCACAGAGGGACTCACACTGGGAACTCATTCAGTACATGACTGTGACTCATCCCTGAACCACCATTCAACAGGTGGCTCAAGACAAAAATCATGATGCACATCCTGGAAGAGACATTTCTAACCACCCTCACTGTACGGAGTGCTCCAGAGCTAGGCTCTAGCTGTGACAATTACGTGTTTGAGCTTCAAACGCTGTAGCCACTGACAGAGCTGCTTCAGTAAGCCTGGAGCTTTGTCACCTCCAAGCCAACTGACACCCAGGGCACCCATTTTACTGGAAGCACAGTGTATGAATAAGCATAACCATAAATGGATAGTTCAGAATGGGAGACAAAGGCTGTGACTTAGGAGACAAATCTGTAGGAAAGTGAAAAAGTAGGTATAGCAATGGGACTGAAGATGTTTCTTCCCAGGTTTATGCTGTGATCTCAAATACAGTTGGTAACTATGATCTAGCTGGAAAAATCTTCAATCTCTGCTCAAATAAATGGAGTAATAGAAAACACTTGCTCATTCAATATATATTATTGGCACTTCATACAGTTAACTGATAAAAAATAAAGCTAACAACTGCATTCATTTTTACTAGATGTGCATGTTCCTCATGAATACAGCTAAGTGGGGGGAGGAAGAGAGTAACTTTTACCCGGTCTGAAGAATCCCCCATGCTCATTTCTTGTTTCCACTGTGGTTTGGGTTTGCTCCCCAGCTCACTCTGCGTGAGGCACTGTGACAGAAATGACTTAGCAGCAAGTGAGACTTTCTTGCTCTTTTATGAATGGTCTCTCTCCTTCCTCTCAACCTCTCTGCCCAGCGGGGAGCCCAGGTTGCTAAATACACCCCCTGCTGTGGTTTGTCACTGGCTGCTCTCAGCCTTCTTTTAATGACATGTTTTTCCACCCAGCAGAGCTACCACCCTCTTGTAATTTCTAGTAGTGCATTAGCATCTCGTTACACAACGTGCACCCAGGCACTAATTGAAACACAAAAGAGAGCCCCAGCATTAACTTGATAGCAGAGGACAGATCCAACACCCAGCCTTCTCCCCTTAAGGCTGGTTTTGAGCTGTGCTGAAGCTTCGGGTTGTGATTTAAGGTCAGGCTGTGCTTACAGCTGCTCTACACTGTACCAGGAAGGACAACCCGAGGCTGGGGATTTCTGGGCAGCTAATGGCCTGTGAAGGAATGCTGGGAGGCTGACAGGCACCCAGGTCAATTGCCCAGCAGCACCAGTGCCAGGCCTGGCTGCAGAAAGGCTCCTCAGGAGTTGGGGGGGGTTGGGGGGAAACACCACTCTGCAACACAGAACGAGTCATTCTGGGGAAAGGCTCAGTTTCTTTGCTTCACTATTTTACAGCCTCATTTGATTCCTCTTGACCAAGGGCTAACTCCCCTCCACCAAGTCTTGCCAGGGGACAGCATGGGTATTTCTAATCATGGTCTCCATCAGCACCATCATTTATTTCGCTGCCTGCCACCATCTGAAATTGGGATTACGTGAGGTCTATGGTGGGCAGTTTGCCTGCTAATGAAGCCCATGTGAATCAAGGGAACTTCAACAAAAGGAGGAAGATATTTTTTCTGAAGCCAGAGCTTGATGCACACAGACTCTTCTCCAGAGCTACTCCTCACCTGCATTCCCTGCCTTTCCTCAGAGTCCTGTGTGAAGGGCAGCCAAAAGGCCAGAAGATGCTCACCATTCAAGTCCACCCACAGACTTTTTATGACCTTGACCAGCTCTGCTGCTGCTATAACTAAGGGACATGACCAAAAGGGTATCACCCAAGCTTACTACTCTTAAAGAAGAGCAGCCTGCTGAGACTGAATCATCACAGGTGGCAGCAAAGTAATTTGAATTCAACACCACAAACCCTACATTCTTTAAATAAGCTTTCCTGCCAAGCTACTCTTAAAAAGACAGGGCTACCAGACCTTAATTGCCGTGTTGTTTATTTGTTTATGCTTTTTCCAGACTCTGCAGCGCAACAGATTTTTATGTACTGTGAGTTGTTCTTTATCATCTCTTTTCAGATTAAATGAGGGAAAAAAATAAGCTAGAATTGAAGTAATTGAGAGCATTCTGAGAGCAAAACAGATCAGTACTTTGACAGTTTTTCATTTCAGTTTTGTGAAAATGCAACAAAGACCAGCAAAGAAATTTTTCAGCACTACAGAGTCAGAGGTAGTCTGTGCCAAGACTAATTTCATTCTTATCATGTTTGGGAGGAAGGACCCTGGGGAAGCCTTGAGAAAAATTTTTCTAATTTGCCGGCAATTAAAATGGCAACTAGAAATAAAGCAGTTCAAAAATCTGATTTCTCCATTCTCAAGACACAGACACACCCACCCAGCCAATAGTATAACAATTTTTCCCACAAAAAGCTATTAAAACAGAAATCCTAATCTCCAGTTAAATGTAGATCCTCAAAAACCCCCAAATAAAAATTTTGCTGAAGACAAGTTGATTTTTTTTAACTGTAGTGAGCATTCCATTTCAAAGCAAGAAAAAGAAAAACTGGAAACGCTTTGCAAATGTTAAAATGTTTTCAATTTTCCAATTTATCTTTTGGTAAGAAAAGCAAGAACTACATGATGAATTGACCTAAATGCTTGGGCTGCCCTGGTCTACATCTTCCTCCTCCAGACACAAGGAGTTTAAAACGCAAAACACTTTCAAAAATCTGTGTTGCTCTAACTGGAAATTTGACCATAAGGCCTCAAGGTTGTAATTCATAACAACAGATTTCTGGCAGAATTTACTGAACTCGCTAAAGCGTCATTTGGTGTCAGAACAAATGC
>NW_008606213.1:65986-71149 GCF_000691845.1 Merops nubicus | reverse complement strand
CAAAGCACAGGAGGACTGCAAATCACGGCAGCGTTTTAGGATTTCAAAACACAGCAGCGTTTTCTCCGGTTGAAGACATCCCACTCCGCGTCCCATAAACATCCTGCCAGCAGGAACCAGCCTTGGAGTAGGCATGGACATCCCGTGCAAACAGAAGAACAGAGGCAACATGTTACCGTGGAATAACTGCCTCTAATAATCCAGCTGTGCTATTAGCTCGTGGCATTTACCTCAAGCCTACAGCAAGTTCTCAGACTTCATCAACAGACATGCCGATTTTGACCTCCAAAGAAAGATCAGGCTAAAATTCATCCTCCAGTTAGGCAGGTACTCACAATTCGAAAACAAGATAAACCATCCAAAATTTCCATGGCAGCTCATCCAAGAGGCTAATTGCTTTCTTAACTCTTTGTGCCCAATGCCCACTTCAAGTTTGCTGAATTTGGCACCCAGGTACTAGCCCCTGTTCTACCATTTCCTGACTGGTTTATCCCCAGTTACCATCCATCATGGTCCTCAGACCTCCCCTCCACCTCTGATTCTCTCATCAGGGTTAAGATCTTGGATTTCACCATACAAAGGCATCCTCTCAAACCCCAACCCTGGGTTTGTGGCTCTCACCCCAATTTTTGCAAGTTTTTTTGGTTTTTTTGTTAAAATGCACACAGATCCATCAACATATTGCATACCTATGATGTTTTCTACTCATCTCAGCTCTTTGGTGTTCCCTTTTTCATGCACAGGGATGATACTAGCAGCTTTCCCTCTCCCTGTTGTAGGATTTGGTCCTGGGAACCCACTCATAAGATAATTCCCAGTAGATATCTGGAGGGATGGAGGGTTACAAGCACCATTGCGTTCACTTATATAATTTTTTTTTTTTACAAAACCTAACATTAAATGTTCCCCCTGCCAAGAGCAAGATCCCTCCATCATTAAGACCTTCCTCTAGATCACCCCTCAACAGGGACTAATGAGATCCAAGACCTGACAAGAGCTTCAAGGCACCCTAACATATATTCCAGTTAGCTTAAAGCAGATTTCTGCCCAGACCCTTCCTCCTTTTCACACATGCTTCACAGGGGTCAGCACTAGCAAATCCAGCTCCTCACTACAGAGACCAACAAACTCTAAAACCAAGTGATAGCCAATCCCAGTAAAGCTTGCAGATTTGTCAGATCCAATCCCACACATACGGAGTTATCTACACCCAAGGTGACTTTGGTTTGTTAATAAAACAAGGCAGAAGCACTATGGAGCGAGGAAAGCAAAACAAAATCTGTTTGGCAAAAGTAAACGACCACGATTCATACATAACACACTAAAATGCATCAGGTTGGCACGCTGTTGAAAGAAAACAAAGGTCCAGATTTGGCTGCACACGCCCCAGTAGTTTACATTAAACATCTAAATACAAGCTCAGCAGGTGAAGCCTCTGCAGATGCAATTTTGTCCCCCAGCTTTGCAAGACATTAGCCATGTGTCCAGTTAAACATAACAGCAACAAGCCTTAAGCCTTTGAAGCTTTAAGCCTTTAAAAACTATAATTCAAGTAGAAAATGGCTTGTAATAGGGCCTTACACTTCAAAGCCATCACCCACAAGAAGTGCTTCCACATCACGACCTCTTCAGCTGCAGACACAGAGGTAAAACCCAGCCAAAATGAGCAGAGGTTGGGTTGAGATAACCGCTGCAGAGGACAGAGATGTTTCACTGTGTTTCTCTCCCAGGATAAAACAGTCTGGATACACCAGCAGGTTTGCAAACTTCAGGATCATAACTATGATTCTATGATTCTATGATTCTATGAAACCCACAACATGCAAACTCTGGTCAGCAGAAAGTTTTAGTTGATCTGCTCGCTGCCCTTGGTCACAACCCACAACGCCAAAATGCTGCAGATAGTCAGGTTGAGCAAACCAGTGTTTCCTAGCACGGGTGACCTAAACCCCCTTGGCTTGTCACAGCTGTGACAGGGAGGGGTGACAAGCCTTTATTTCCTTGCCAGCCCCACGTGGCTAGTGGGTTCAGGTAGCTGCCATTAAGCTATAGATAAGGCCACTGCCTTCCAGCTCTTGCTTGGTTCTATGAACTCAAAACTGCCAAGGGAATGACCCACTCCATAACACAGTCTCATAAATTTTTGTTCCAGCCTGTCTCATTGAATAATGGAGATGCATCCAACACAAACAGCGTGGTCCTGATCTAGAAGAGCAGTGTTTGAAGACAGAAAGAGAAAAAAAAGGCTTAAAAAACAAAATCCAGCACTGCTGGTTAGAGAAAACTGAACACAAGTGCATAAAGCAGGGCCCAGCGGCTAGCACCATGATGAAATTAGCTGCCCTGTCTGCACACAGTCTCACTGATTTTCATGTACAGTTACCTCCAGGTTGTCAACAGTCTGACCTAGAAAGTAAAAAACCAAGAAGGTTTGTTACTGCTACAAGTGTAGAAAGCACAACACGATAGATTTATTTTTTTTTTTTAGTTAGACTGTGAAAGCACTATTCCTGCCCAGCAGCACTGGCCAGGATCTCGCCCTGCACTGGCCCAGCCAGCAGTGACCCTGCTCTGGCACTGGCTGGTGCTCAGCGAGTCCTTCCAGCCTCGCATGATGATCATTCTGTTTTGCAAAGCTGCTTTCACGCTGCTCCACCAGAGAAAGCAAGCGGCCAGGCAGCCCAGATGAGGCAGGTGTCTCCCAAGATTCCACCCTATCCCTCACTGGGGACCTCTAATCCTGTCAGAGTCAATTTGTTGTCAATTTTCCACAGCGCTTAAGTACCAAGAGAGAATTGGTTTATCACGGGAAACACTTCCTCTCCAAAGCTTTTTAATTATTTGTGTCTATGGTGGGTAGGCGTGAAATGCACGCAGGAGTGATTTACAGGGAGGGAAGCTAGAGAAAGGGAAAAATGATTCAGGGACCAGGCCACTTCATCTCCATCACAACGCATGACTGCTCCTTATGGATCCTGGTAATGATCCACACCATTTGGTTTCTCTCACTATAGGGGACTATAGGTCGTAAAGCTGCACTTGATCATAACATTAATTCCTCTTCCCATTCTTCCATCAAGGAGCAGCATGTGTGCAGCGAGGAAGCTCAGCCCGATGGCCACATCTCAGACCACAGAGATTAGCTTTCTCTCTCTGCACTGCTGAGTCATTGTATGAATTTGGTCATATTGCAGGTGGCTTGATTTCCAGAATCAACTATTTCCAAAAAAACAGGTCACTAACATCTGGCTGCAAATTTATTATCTGCAACATGGCTGCAAGAACATTTACATACTATTTCTCACAGCAGCTATGATGCTTCAACTCCTGTGGTAAGACTTTGGCAATCCCTGCAGAAAAAGCAACCTATTGATCTCATCACCATCATTACAGCTCAAGATGCTCCTTCTTCATGTCAAGCTTGGTATGCAGTGCTGTTTGTCACAAGAGGCTTTGATTAAATTCCTCCAGCTCCGGGCTGAATTTCTTCTCAAAACCAGGAAAAGAGAAGAGCCACACCAGAAGAACCAGATGAATTTCCTAACCAGTGGGCTTGTGGATATTCTGGGTGGTCTCTTGCACTCTTTCATAAAAAGTACTTAAAAACTTGAGTGTTAAAAACAGATGTGTAACTTCACAAAGTGTTGAGAAAATAATTCCTCATTTCCCAACATGTTCAGCCTGGTCTTCAAGTCCACCATGAGTCTGTGAGAGCTTCCGAGACTCATCACTTGAGAAGTCAAGTGTCAGCCTAGATACCTAAGAAAAGCCCCAAACTGGACATGCACTTGAAAATCTGAGGTAGACAGGCATCCTCTCCACAGCACAGGAGGCATATGGTAGAACTTTTTTCTTAGAATTCAGTATTGCTCTTAGTTTTCTTGCATAGCCCACAATAATTTACAAATGGTCTTGTACTGATTTAGAGAGGTTTATCAGCCATGGCACAGTTGAGCTGATAAAATTACTTCTTTTACAGCATCACTTCAAATCTGAACAAATGACTTGAGAGCTAGTATCCTTTCTGTAAAGAGACAGTTGTAAAATTGTCTGGAGAAGAAAGAACTTTCTACGTGCTAGTATGGTAAAAGTTACCCTCTGGTGAATAAGAAAATGAAAATTACCCAGCGTCATGGGTGGTCCAACTGCCTCATGGCCTCATGTGGTCAACAGATCCAGTCTTTAGTAGGAATGACACTGGCTACGACATCCTAGAGGAATTCAAATTTGCACAGAGTGTTTTATAAATGCCCAAACAGTGTTAGAAATGAGCACAAGGCTTTTGTCTTCACTCTCTAGCTCCTCCAATTAACTTCTCCAGTACATTGTTAATCTGGCATTTTATCCTGCCTGGAGGCTGAGGAATATCTGGAATATTCTTGACTCCTCCCTGTTCAAAATAGAAATCGGAGACTCTCTGTTACCACCCTGAAATTTGCAGAGGAATTTCTTTAATGAGCTTAAGTAAATAATAAATTTCCTACTGAAAATTTAATGTATGGAAAATCTAGACCATTCTGTCATGGGAAAAAAAAAAAGGAAGTAAAACAAAACCAAACCATTCAGTGGGATATGACTCATTAAAATAAGAAAAAGCATGAATATTGTCAATAATTGATGATTTAGAAGGCATTTAGAAGGCGTAAGACATTCCAGGGCTGGGCATGGATTCACTTCCATCGTTACTGAAATCACACAAAGAAACAGTGCTTCTTTTGACATCATTATCTCGAATTAGTTATTCTGTCCTCTTCAGATTCTTTCAATCACATTTTTCTTAACTCAGGCTAAAAAAAAAGAATCCTATTTTTCTCATATCTCATTTCAGGATCCTTCCTCCTTCTTGAAGCAACTCACCATGCCTTGCTCCTGAAACGAAGCAAGCAGTTGTTCTGCAGTGTTGTGTCTCTCCCTGTAATGGTGTTATAAATAAGGAGAAATAAACCCTGGGGCAAAAGATGGGATTAGTTGCTCTCATATCTTTACTGGCAGAATAATTGGCTGCACTGTAAGCCTGACTACTTGATTTTGCTATCTGTCACTGCTGTGGCAGGTTACAATTACTTTCTCCCTTTCCCTCTCTCTGCCCTTTTGTCCTATGTTTTCTTTCCACCTGGCCTCTGCCACCACTCCTTTCTACCAAAGTCTGTATAATACTGGCAA
>NW_008606213.1:55945-65955 GCF_000691845.1 Merops nubicus | reverse complement strand
CTCTTTCCTTTGCCTTGTTGCTTCTATTGGCTGTATGATATCATATATGGTATCATATAATCTATAAAAATATATGAGAAACTATATCATATAATAAAATATCACGTGATAAGGGATTTTAAGTGGGAGAGGTGAAGGCCAGAAGAAGAGAAGATGTCTGGCAGGATGAGGCTGAGCAGATGTGAGGAAGGAAAAGATGGGCAAAGCAGTCCCATCTCTACATCTTTCCCATCTGTCAAAGCATCACAAAGACACTGACTGGCCAAAGACCTGACAAGACAGCAAGCCTCAGCAGTGTGCCTTGGGTAATGCGTGAGGAAAGCCAGTGAGATCCAGCAAGGGAAACCCACCAGTGGCATAGCTAGATGAATTTATGATGGCAAATGGAGTAGCAGTGGCATGGAGCAGCAGGGAGAGAGAAAGGAAGGAGAGTGCCCTTGAAGCGGAAGGATGAGCCAGGTTCCATGGGAAGCTGAACAACAGTGATGTGACTTAACACAATGAGGGCATTTCCAGAGGGCAATTAAGCTTTGGAAGAAGAAACAAGTCTAGCCTGCTTGCAAACTTCTCTTCTCTTCCACTTACAGGTTACACTCCACCTGCACTCCTAACCAGCATGGAGCTTGTGTTGTTTTAACATGGAGGTAGGCAAGAAAGAGGATTTTAGAGCAGGAGCTGAGCAGCAGCCAAGTTCAGGGTGCCATTTGCCTGCTGGACCCTGATAACAAGAGAGCTAAGCCTCTGAAGTACAGCTGCAGGGACCAGCTTGGCTGGCATTGCAGTCAAGGTCTGTGCGTGCAGCAGGACTCGTGGTATTAAGTTGGTTTTGGCACCACTGGGACTTTCAGGGGAGGGGTGGTGTCTTCTTTGTGAGCAAAAAAGAAAGAAAAAATTAAGATGTGCACATGGGTTTGTTCCCCACAGCTGAAAACAGGAATCTGTGGGAAGAAACAGAGGAGTTTTGGTTCTGGTTCTGAAGTGGGGGAGATCAGGTTTCAGAGCTGCCAAGTGAGCAGAATTCCCACATCCCTACAACCTGCAGGCGGGCAAAACTGGCTCTCAGGTGGAAGGCTGCAGAGGAAGGACAAAGAAGCCAGATTAGCATCACTCCACTGAGCCCAGCAGAGGAGAGCAGGAGTGGATACTGCTGTACTCTGTGACCTGTATTTTCAATGTCCTTTAATTTATTAACAGCCTGCCAAAAATAAATCCTCAGCCAGCTTTGCTGCAGAGCAGTAAGAGGGGCCCTTTGAAATTTGCCTGCGTTTTGGATGCACCAGTACAGCACTCATGATACAAACACACTCCCAGAGACAGGACAGGAGATGGGCAAGACAGTAACCACCGTGGTGTGGCCCACGCCTGAAATGTCCACAGGAGATATCTGAGGAAACTTTTCCAGGAGAGGAGAAGGCTGACTTCAACCCACAGAAGAGCATAATTTTGTGCACTGAGCACACCCTCTGCAAGAATGGTGTTCCCTGCATCTATGTTTTGTATTTCTCTCAAGTGGACTCATTCAATCCTCCTCCTAAGGTACATACACCAACAATTCTGTATTCACTTTCTGCATTATACAATGGAAGTATATCAAGGCTCCTGAAATGGAGAACAGCAGTCGGCGCTCACCTGGATTTGCTCTGAATCCAGAGTGAAAAGGAGAACCACAGCAATTCATGGAACTCCAGGGCTTGAGGCTCATCCTTCTGAACAGGCTGAGCTTCTGACCCCACAGACAACAGGAGTGCTATCAATGAAGTTGTATAAAGACCGAGGCACTGTGCATGCTGTAAATAGGTACCATTTACTCATTTCTCCTTGTCAGTAAGTCTAAACAGTGGCCTGCTCTCAAGCAACAAAATGCAATATCTTTAATTAAGATCAGCATCTTTCAGAATAACAGGATCGATACCTGGCCCAGCTGTTGGGAGAAGGCAAAAGACCAAGCCCTGACCATGGCAGCAAGCCAGTGACTCAAGACTGGCCTTTGCATGGACACCAAAAAAGCCAGACAAGGCCCAGGAACAGTGAACCAAAGATGAGTGATTATTTAAAGCAACAAAGGGAGGCAGAAAGAAAGATTGGGACAGGAAGTTTCTCAGTTTCTTTCTAATCACTCTGTGCCTTTCAGGTGGTATGATCACCTCACGCCTATGGGAAATGGGAAAGAAATATTGCCTTTTCCGGAAGCTCTCTACCTGTCTACATCAGATGAGTCACAGACCCCTCGGCGGGAAAATGTCTTGTCAACCTGGGACAACTTGTTATTCATACACAGCTCTCATCCCTGTGCTTGAAGACCTCAGCCACCCCTTGGCATGCAGTATGCCCTTGAGTGGGTGATACAGTCTGGGTTGCCTTAGGTTGAAACACTAAGTATATTTTTAGTGCATTGCAAATGATCTGTAGACATTTAGCACTTTCTGCGATGCTCAGACCTACTCGGGCAGGGAACAGTCACCAGCAGGCTTTGCTGCAGCTGTGAGAGGTGAGTAGTAACACCAGTCAAGTCCCTTTTAATTCCAGGGAGTGACCAGTGCCGAAGGATACCTTCCAGGACATTATGATAGCCTAATTTCCTTGGATATTTCTTGTTGGTGAGGTCACATTGCTATTCTCCTCTGATGTTGTCTAACTAGAGCTGAGGAAGGAAATTACAACACAACATTTAGATCAGGGGATTTTTTTGAAGAACTTGAAGTAGCACATAATAAAAAATGCTAATTATATGTTGCAATGCAGTTCTCCTCCAGTGAGGTGGTTTTGCACCAAAAGGAAGCTGTTGCAGATGCCCTGCAACCTGTTTAGTGTAATATCTGGGCATGAGAGGACATCCCAGAACAAACTGTTCTGCTCTGACTTCCCTAAAGGCCAATGAACTTTTCTTTTGGGGCTGAGATGATTTAATAATTCAAACAGTGTTATTACATTTTCAGCTGTTTCTGGTCTTACTTTACTAATCCTTGGTGACATGGGGTGTAGGAATCGGGGTGAAGAACATACTCATAGCAGTGGACAGATACTTTTTTTAACAACTCCCTGTCCTTGCCACATTGCTCTCTACTGCAGTAGCTGTGGCAAGAGACTGGTGACTGGTACGAGTGACCTTCAAGAGGATTAGCCAGAGATGTATGGCTGCCAGAGAATAACTCTATTCATTTATTATGCGCGTTGAACAGTAAATCATTCTAGTAAGATACTTTCCCATTCATTCGTTGTGGAGAATGATGAGCAGCAAATAGCTCTTAGAAGCTTTTCCAGTGGAGCTGAGCAAAACACACACAGGGAGAGTCAAAAACTTCATCCCATTCACTTGTGGTCAGCTCACATCAATAGAGCTGGCCGAATGTTGCAAAAATGGTGTATGAGCATGTATCTGTGGGAGCACACATAGCTGTCCTTTCATCCTAACTCTTCTATCTTCTGGTCTCCTGACCATGCCCATGCGACTAATGGAGACAACATTTGCCCAGTTTTTTGTTCAGATGGAGGAAATGGTTACTCTTTGAGAACAGAGTTCCTGTGTAAACTAACATAACCATGGATAAAATGAAGCATTTCCCTTACCCAGATGGATAGCCAATGGATGCCAGTACTAGCATTACTCTTACATCTGTCTGTCACTGTGGAGGGACACCCATGACTTATCAAAACTAGCAGGCTTAAGCTGCTGCTTAACACAAGGAGCTGCCATTCCCACCCACAAGTGCAAATACTACACCAGAGTTAAGAAGAAAGAAACTGAGGACCTTGAATCAAGGTGTAAATCAACATCCTCACTGTGGCTTTCCAGTATCAGAAGGGGACCTGCAAGAAAGCTGGGGAGGGACTTTTTTCAAGGGCTTGTACTGATAGGACAAGGGATAATGGCTTCAAACTAGAAAAGGGTAGGTTTAGATTAGAAATTAGGAAGAAATTCTCCACTGTGAGGGTGATGAGACACTGGAACAAGTTGGGTGTGTTCAAGTCGAGGTTGGATGGGGCTCTGACACAATGTGGTCTGATGGGAGGTGTCCCTGCCCATGGCAGGTGGGTTGGGACTAGATAAACTTTAAGGTCCATTCCAACCCAAACCATTCTATGATTCAATGGTTCTATCGCATGTCATCTCCCCATGTGTTCCCCTCTTCCCCCGGATAGGACATTTCTGCGTCACACTCACTGGTGTGGTATGAATGCACCAAATGGCTGGAGCATGGCTAAACTGGATGCTGCTTGGCTAAGGAGATCAAGGACCATTACTTTTATTTTATTTTTTCAATAGTGCCTGCTTACAGGTTCATCCCAAAAGGGACTCTTCTCTCTCTCTGTAGGCATGACTGAAAGTCACATAACAGCAAATGAATTTCTCTTTTCAACTACACTTCAAAGTCAAAAGAGGTCATGTGGACATGGACGCAAACCGAAAACCAGTGGGGCTATTTGCTTCAGATGATAATGCTGTATTTCACAGCCCTATTCTCCAGCAGCAAAACTGTTGGCATTTTTCTCAACATCATATGACTCTTGAGTAGTGAGGACTCAATGCATCTCCACTTAGATTTAACAAAATAATTAACTGTTATTCGCCACAAAGAGAAAGTCACAAGATTGCAAAGAGCAGCACTAAGAATGCAGCTACATGGAATAAGAAGAAGAGGAGCTCTCTCTGAGCTGATGATTAACTACCCATACAGCGAGAGCCCTGGCTGCAGTGGCTGATCATTTTCTGTCTTTTCACAGCTGCTCTTGGCCAGTAAGAACTGGTATGAAGTATGGGCTCCAGATTAGCTCATATTCATGCAGAGCTAATAATTACCTTTGGTTTTGACTGTTGCAGGGAACTCCACAGCTTCCTTCCTGATCTGCAGTCATATTTTCCAACCCTCAAAAATGTCATGTGCCCAGAGAAATAAATTCACAGTGGGAAGGAGTAGGTAGAAATCTCACAGCTTTCATGGGTTGAAGTTTTTTCTTGGAGTAATGGCAATTTTCCTAATTTACATTTTTTCTCCACATAACCTTACCATTCCTCCTTCTTTCCTCCTGAAATAGGTGCTGCACGGTTCTTTTCCCAACAGCCACTACATTTATAAATCATTCACGAGACGTAGCTGTAAGGAATGACTAACGTTTTGTCTTTAAAAAAGGGCTTACAATGCTATCCCTTCAAATTCACAGTGGATGTGGGGCTCCTGAGGCTTCACCAGTACCATTGACAGGGCTCCAAATTGCACTGTGCCCTTTCCACATGGCAGTCCCCAAAACCACCGAATCTCTATGAAGACTCTTCCTTCACAAAGATAACCAGCAATAACCACAGGATTTTCTGCTTGGTCCTCCCACACAGCACCAACTAGTAATTCCCACTGACAACAATCAGACTTCTCATGTGAGTAATAACATATTAATTTGAGAAAAAAAAGAGGGTATTTAGTCATTCAGATCAGAAGCAGCCACAGCTTTCTAATTATGGAGGTAGTTTGTTTTCTTCACACAGTTTCCTGAGCAGACAGATATCTCAGAGACTAACAACTGGTCTTATCTACTGTTCAGCACTTGAAAAGCACAAGAAAAATGCATACCAGTCTGGACACTAAAACAAAGAAATCTGGCTTTATGTGCAGAATAGCCACAAATGGTACATGATTGATTGATTATACATCATCATATGACAAGCCTGCAGCTAACGAAGCATAATGTTGAACAGACGAACATGAAATGAATGACATTAAATAGCCCATAATAAACATTTTGTTCCAAAGAAGTTTTCTAAACTCTTTTAAAAGCCAAAAAATAACAGTAATGTTTAATGTCTGGACTGCTACAACATAATTAATGAACTCACAAAAACTTAATAACAACTGTTGCAATAAAAAGAAAAAAAAAAAAAGTAGTTGGGCCAGACGAGTCTCATTGTCTGGAGCAGATAGGACTCCCTGATCTCAAAATAAACCTGGGCCCTTCTTTTCAAGATGGACTACGAAAAGCTGTACAAGACTGTCCCACCCTGGCTATGTCAGAAGCTCCCTCCTGGGGCAGGGAGAGCAGTGCCAGCTGAAGGTGTGGTGGAGGCTCTAGCTTCAGCCTTTTCTCAGCTGGTTTCCACCTTGCTGGGGAAAACACAAACAGCCACTTACGAGGGGCTGAAGCAAACAGCTCATCTGGCAAATCAGCCCACTTCAAAACCTGGAAAAAAGTTAAACACAGCAGTACAGTACAGAACACGATGTGACACGTGGCGCAGACAGACAGACAGCACCAAACATGCCGTGTTAACTGGTCTGCAGAAGATGGGCCACCACCCCAGGGACTCCAGGAGCACCTAATCTGTGCCAAGCCATGCAGGTTTACTTCAGCAGGCCACTGAACCTCTGGCTGTCTACTGTTCTTGTATGCTATTTTTGCCTCTGTGTTACCAATAATGATCACTTTCATGGATCATTTCCCCTCTCTGGGCAAAAGCACAATTTCCTCAATATCAGTAAAAAAATGCATTTCAGTCCCAAGACATGCCATCACAAATTTTTGAAGGTAGGTAAACGATCAAGTCTGAAAAAAACACTAGCTTTTTTTAAGCACTGACAGACTCCAGGAATCATGCTAACACTGAAGCAAGAACACTCAAGGACATATTACACAAGTGGAAAAGAAAAATCAAAGGATTTTCTTCATCTGCAGCATCACACATCCTGAGATATCAAAGCTCTTTACAACCCAGTGATCTCTCCAATGCACCTACAGGGTTTGCAATTATGCCTATCTGAGAGATGGAAAAGCTGAGAAATGCAAAGACAGTATTTCTGCATACTAGAAATTACTTCCCTCAACCACTATGAGTGAATATGTTATTTTGAGGCTTGAAATGGAAAGTGTGAGGAAACGTTCACCAGAACTCTCACTTTCCACAGGTAAGGTAGAAATGCCTCGAAACACTGAGCTTCACGATACCTAGAAGAAATGATGGCACTCCCACAAAACACATTTGCAGGATTACACACTTCAAACAGAGGCACCTTTTCTTGTTTTCCTTTCAGAAGTGTTCCCTGTGATGTTTTTTTGTTGTTTGTATTGGAGTTGGAGTGACTATTTTTGCAGGTGTTTAAACAGTAAATATCTCCCTTGACTCTCCCAACTTCTGAAAACCTCACTAATAATTATAAAGGATAGAATGAATGAAGGGAGCTATTTTTCCTTCTCTACCCAGTGAGAATCTCTAAGAGAGGTATGAGTGACATAGGGTCCCAGCTGCAAATGGGCAGTTGGACCTTGAAATGCTCCAGCTTGCCAACCTCATTTTGTACCTCCATCTTCCTGACATATCACCAGCGCCCTCTTTTGCTCCCCAAAAACAAATGCCCACATCTATCCCTTTGAAATTACCTAATGTAGAAGGAAATAAATTAAAACATTAAAACCTGGACATGTGATTGACAGAAATCTATTAATTCACCTCTGGTAGCTGCTCTTAGGAAGCACAGTGGTATTAAACAACTGCTTTCAGAGGATCTCTGTTCTTACCAGACCACACAGACCGTGATGAGGTAAACATCTACATTTCTGCATGTCACCATCAGAACTGATAAAACTCATTCCTATGGAAAGTCTTCTCTATCATAAAATGGTGGAGGCTAGTAAAATATTTCTGTTTCTCTGGAGCTTCTCTGCAGTGCAATTTTGATAGGATCAGTCTGTCAGAGAGTTCTTCCTGTTATTGCGATTAATAAAAAAGCACAAGATCATTATCTTCCAGTAACTGTGTTGACTCTGTAATAGTAGGTTGTGGTGGTTCAATGTGACGGGAATTCACTTGGGAAATCTTGTGTGACCTCTCATGCTCATGTTATAAAGAATATCACTGTCTTTTGCCTCCGTTTATGCTGGTCACTTCATACAGCAGCACTTCCACCAGAAAGAGCAGGTAGAAAGAAAGAAGGCATACAGAAAGTAAGGAAGGAGAAAGTCAGTTTAGGGAGTCTTCCATTAACCAAAAGAAGACAATCCTGAGAATCAGAAACAGAGTGGAAAAGTAAACTTCTACTAAAATTTACAATCTCTATTTACCACAGCCCACCTGAAATAATTTCAGTCACATTTTTAACTGTAGGAGCTAAGTTAAAATACTCTGGCTGGGCTGGCTTTATTAGGAGCTTATGAATTAAATTGAGAATGAATGCTTTAGTAGAGGTTTTCTGGCATCAAAGAACTAGCTGCAATAAGCTTTCTTGGACTAAGCTGAATTATTAATGTTGATTATATAAGAGTACCATTCACCTTTCAAATGCTGAGTGTAATTAAGAATCGCTCAGCAGAATAGCTGGGGAGAAATCACTCAAACAACTTTCTTATGCAGCTCCTTTGAAAGAAAAAGAAAATTAAAACCCTGCAAGAAAGGCTGCTCTGCTAATATGCATGCTTTCAGCAGATTTCAAAAAGAACAAAAAAAAAAAGAATTATTTTCTTGCAAATTAAATTTGTAGTTAAACATTCGCTTTTGAAATGGGACGTGTTTTCAGCACGACAGCATTAGAAAGGAAATGGAGACGTTGCTCTGAATGCGTAACGATACACCGAGCTGCTTGCTTTTAATAAAATCTCATTTCATTGCCATCGTGCTGCTGAGAAAGATGTGCTGAGGAACGCCAGAGAGCCACCGAACCAACGCCACCGTGTTACATCATCGATACTAAATATTCTCCTTTGTGCATTCACGGCATGTTTCCACGCAGCTGATGCATGAGAAGTGAAAATGGCAGTGAGCTGAAGCACTCCAGTGTTCCCTTCAGCCTTAATCAAGCTCCCAGGATGGTAAATGCCTGCAGGGTCACATCTCCAACTCAGCCAAAACACCGCCACCAAACTTTATCTCACACAGGCAGGAGGGATCACGGAGCACCTGATGTGGGGAACTCGTGCAGCACAGTCATGCACAGGGCAATTAAATGCTGGTTTTAGGTACGTTCATTTCCCAGACTACATTTCTCTTAATCTCTGAAAGATGAAAAAGGACAGCAATGAAATGTATGAATTAAAGAACTTGCTTTTAGTACAGCCCCGAACAATCAGTGCCCCAAATAAAATGGAAGCTGGAGCCTGACTCTGCACTGGCTGCTGATGCTCAGTCTGCCTCACCCCACCAGTGTGGCCAGTAAAGCCAGCTGTGCTCATCACTGGTATGGATTTAGGGGACCCAAAAAGCTCCCCCAAGCCAGCCCCACACCTCCTACCAACAATCTTACATCCCCCTGGTTTTTCCCCAGCCCCTGTGCCTTTCGCCAGCCCCTGTGCCTTTCCCCCTCTACCCAGCTACCCTCCCTCTTCTAATTAATCTCAGCTCCTCTGAGCTCTGCTCTAACAGCCTCATCTCAGTCTCTCTCTCTGCTTTGCTACATCCCTCTCACTTCTCACCCATCACTTTGTGCCTGTTTTGGACATCAGAACACATCACCCATCTGCATGCAAACACCACTCAAGTCATCCTAGCTATGAAGAGAAACTGAAAGCAGTAAAACCTTTGAGGAATTTGGGACAATATGCAGTGACCTGCTTCCCTGGGCAGGAATCTGCTGCCAAAAGCTACTTTTAGGCTTTCTCTGATTTCTTGCCATCAGCGTTTCATGGCTGTTCCTGCTTCTTCTCCTTATATTTCTGTTGTCACTCTTACTCCTCTGTCTCCTTCAAGCACGCCCCAGACCAAAACCTAGCAAAGTCTTCTTCCTGAAGGGCATCATCTTTATTTTTCTTTCTAGTACTATCCCATGCATCTTTTTGCTCAGTAGCCTCCATCATCTGGCTCCTGCTACAGAGAGTTGCTACGGGTGTTTGCTGCCACCTTTACCAGAGGGCAGTGGCTGCCTTACCGTGCTGGGCAATGCTCAACCAACCAAGTGCAGTGGGCCTGGAGGAAAAGCACCCTCTCAGTTTCAGGAAGGAATAGCAAAGGCTTGTGAGACGTTTGTTTTACACATTTTCTTGTTGCATTAGGAGGGCACTTTTTTAACAAAGAAAGAGCCTTGTCATGAAGTAGAGAT
>NW_008606213.1:44704-55914 GCF_000691845.1 Merops nubicus | reverse complement strand
TGTAGGGAAGCTTGAACCAGTCAGCTCTGCTTTGCTCACCCAGCTCCTCTGACGTGTGGGGAAAGAAAGGCTCCCAGTTACCTCCAGAACAAGGCAGCAGAAGCGATAGATAGCTTGTGGAAGAGGGGGGAAAGGAGGAAGAGGGTCCTGCTTTAAATTTTTAAAGAGGCCTTGTTTTAATTTTTTTGATTTAGACTTTCTTTAGGAAAAGAGGAATGAGGCACAATATATTTGGATGCTCTTCTGTTTGTCCTGCCTTTAGAAAATTCTGCTTCCTCAGGCAATTGTTTGTGCCAGGAAAATAAGCCCACTGAGCACAGGGTCTCTAGATGGGGTAAAATCTGACTGTGGCTCCTGTTGCTGCCAGTCATACCTTGGCAGAAGGGTTACACATACAGTAACTGATCCTTCAGGACTTCATCATCTGGATCCCTCACTAGCAGAACAGCCAGACACATAATACGCATTTGCCATGTGATACTTTAACAAATCTTTTGCCATCTACATCTTCATAGGCTTCACCTCAGCCACCTGGGCTCATGTGTGTGACAGTGACAAGTTACAAACTCGCCTGCATCAAGTGGACAAATCTGTGGGATCTGAGCAAAGTAACACTGTCCCTTTTCCTCTGATACAAGCCAAGGATTCCTGTTTCCTTCCCAGGACAAAAAAAGCACATTTGCACTTGCCAGGTCGATGCCACCCTAGAGGGGCGGACCAGGACTTAAGGCAAAATTCTGGACCTAGACTTCAGTTGCACTGTAGAAACAAAGGCCTCATTACTACCCTGATTTTAGGATTCTTCCATGTCTTTAATGAGACAATTTGAACTCCCCATTCAAACTACTTCTGTAATACTGAGACAGTTCATTCTCCCTCTGGTGAAAGGAGAAAGTTTAGAAGCGCGTTTGGGAGAACAGGAGAAGAGACTTGTTCGTTAGCTTTGGGGGAGGAGAAGGGTATTTGTCTACAGAAAAAAAAGCAAGCAAGCAAATGAACACAGTCTTTCCTGCGCAAGATCATATCAACTATGAGATTAATAAAAGGAAAGCACAAAAGCAGGGCTCCACAGGGACACCTAGGCTGGCAGTCAGTGCTGGAACAAGCCTGGAAAGGCTGCCTGTTCTTTCTGCAGCAGCAGCCCTGGGTGGACACGCAGCACACAAAAAGCAGCAGCCTGGTTATGAGGCAGTTAAGCCAGCCACACATAGGGAGCCAGAATATGCAGCTCAGCCTGCTCTCCTTGTTAACTTGAACTTGGTTGCAGGACCAAGGACACATAACCTAGCTGATGATGCTGCTGCTTTCATAGTGATGTCCTTGTAATTTGACTAGCTTAGCCTAGCAGATAATAAATTAGGGGGCATGCTAACCAAGTACATGCATACAGAGAATAACTTCACGCTTGCTAACATCAGTGATGACTCTGCCAGGTTAGCAATGCCTTCGCTGTGGAAGCTGACCATATCCCATCTACTGCAGGGCAGGAGAAACATTCAAGGTAAGTTCTCCCAGGTTTTACAGCACAAGACTGCCTACAGGGAGCAAGTTTCACTTTCCTCAGTATGCCACACAAATGTTTTGCCTTCCTTGGGTGAACATTCAGGCTGATGTCATCAAGCAGAATAATGATCAGGAAGGGCACAGCTCCAGATGTGTGCTCTACAAGCACAGCTGGGGAATGTCCTGCCCTCTTAAAAAAACAGCATTCAAGTCCATCCCATCTTCCCATCGATGCACTGGAAACTGTAACTACACAGGGGAAGGATGATTTGGTCCCTTAATTGATCAGTTTATCTTGTAAGCTTTTTCCACTGGTTCATTTCAAAATGTCACTCTCATTAGAAGAACTAATATAGAGGGGGACATAGTGTCACTAGTCCTATCCACTCTCAAAATATTATCAATTTTATATTTATATATATATTAACAATATTATATTACCCTTTTGACCCCAGATGTTACAGGGCAGGGAAGATGTGTACATGGTGCAGCTCTGGGTACCCAGCCAGGCTCTGTGGAAGGAGGGAAGGCAGAGAGCCCCAGTGCCAGCTCCAGATGGCAGACAGAGGACTGCCTGAGGCTGGGCTCCAAATGGCACATCCCTGTGGTCTCTCCGTGGGCCAGCTTCTTTTAGAAGCGATGAGGTAATCAAAGTGTCCATATTCACATCGCCTAAGCACTTGGATAAGCTTGGACTATGGGATATCCAATTTGTTATTTCTTTGCAAACATTTTGAATATGCCAGAGATGCTGCACAACCCAGCAATAACTTGGAAACTGAAGCACGGGGCAATTAGACAACCAAAAGCAACTGGCTAGCAGCTTAACAGGCAGCAACGTCTCCAAGCTTCCACCAAGGAGCTCAAGAAAGCAATTAAAACCAGCATTACCCAGAGCCAAACACCAGACAGCCTTAAAAAGTAAAGAAAAGAGAAAGAACAAAGCATGCCACAAGCAGCAGGCAACCTTGTTCCATTTAACAAGTCCCTTAAAAATGCCATTAGATGAGAAATTACAAGACAACCCAAAACATCCTTGTGAATGATTCCACTGTCAGTAAAGGCCAAATGCAAAAGAAAACATGCAGGCTAGGAAAACAGGGATCAGCTGTATTAGTGCTGTCACTCCCCTTACTCAGAATGGCACAGCAAAGAAAATTCACTTAATGTCCACATGAACTGGAATATGCCAAGTGCCTGCGGAATGCCAGGCGTGCTCCCAGGTGCCTCACGTGCAGCAGTGGGTCCCAGGCTCCCTCTCCATCACAGCCCTTGGAGGTGGCACAGTGCTTGTTGCCCCATTGACCTGTCCCTATGGTGCCAGAGGCTACGAATGACAGATGGTGTGTCTCAGAGCATTGTGTCCTGAGGGGGATCTCACTGCACCCCACAACCACTGCACAGCCTGAAGCAAATGATTTTTTACACCTTGTCTTTCCCACTTGGTCTGCTCAGACTGCAAGTTCTCTGGCCTAAGGTCTTTCTCTTTGGACTTGGCATCAAAGTAATAGTTTCTACATGAAGCAGGACTCGTATTTGTGTAACCTGCATGGCATAATTGGAGAGCTTTGACAGTAACTTCTCCTTTGTCAGTCAGGGCTGGGAGAGGACTCTCAGGAAAGGACACACACATAACTGATCTTTATAAGCACTCTTGCATAACTAGAGCTGATTCAAACTTGTCTGAGCAGACAAGGCTTTACTGTGCATTTGTACCAAGACTGTAGAAAAATATGGTTGCACCTTGAAAAACATGTTACTCTGTTCCCTTTTTCCTTGGGCAGGACAATGTTTCTTCAAGACATGGAAACCCTGATCTCATTTGGGACATTGCTTTTCTAATGTAGTACTACTAATAATGATGGTGATTAATCTGCTCCTGAACAAATAATTGGCATTATTGGGTGAGTGTAGCATTTGATGTCCTTAGATCTTTCCATAGATAGACACAAACGCTGTAGCTGAATCAGACTGCACTGATCATTCACAGTTCATGATTACCCTTTTCAGGGTCAGTACTCTTCTTGTCTTCAGCTCCTCCCTGTGTACAAGCAGAGCATATTATAAAAATCAAGTGCTGGTTGTGAAACATCCAAGCTGAAACTGTTTTATCTGCCTCCCTTGCTAAAAAAAAAGCCCCAGTGCTTCCATGGTTTGTTGAAAAGTTTTTGTGAATACTAAGAAAACAAAGTTATCCAGATTTATAGGTTTTCTTATCTTCCTGTTTCAAGTTCAGACACAACTTTGCCAAGGTGCTCCTTCCCACAGAAGGTAAATCCAAAGAGTGAGTTGTATGCTCCTCAGTGGTTGTTAATAAAATTAATCAGCAATAATTGCCCAAAACAGATGCTTGCAAAGATCAAATTACTTTTGGCTTCACCTCTTTGCCTGAGAATACTCTTTTATAACAGTCAGTCGCAGTGCAAATGACAGTAGTTGTCTATAGTTGCTGTGTATGTTAACTTATCAGGATATACTTGATAAGTCAATTCTCCGGCTGAGCTGAGGAAATGCTCACGTTCTTCTCATTGCTGTGCAACCTAATCAATACAGAATTGCCTTGCAACACAAATCTGCATTTGAGTAATAGTATGAATGCCAATCAGCTCCCTTCTCTCAGGCTCACTCGCTCAGAACAGCTTTCCAGAACTCAATTAGATTCTACTACATTTGCAGGAAAGAATGGATTTAGGTGGTGAGGTCTTGTCCTCAAAATAGCTAAGAAGGTAAATAAACTCCAGCCTTCTCTTGCTTTTCTGCCTGAGTTTGAGGAACAGAAGACTTAAAGCCTTTCTTCTGGAGCGTGGTATCCCTTCACTCCCACCACCCTCGCTCAGCCCTTTTGCTGAGTGCATCCTTGCACGCCACAGCTTCGCTTGGGCGTTCATCTCAGGTCTGTGGGTCTCTGCCTGTACCTATTTCCATTCACCATCTTTCTTCTCCCCTGTCTCCCAGTGGGGTTCCCCCCCTTTTAAACAGAACAGCTTTTGAGGGAGGAAGCAAAGCCTCTTCCTTCACAGCCCCCTCACCCAGGAGTCAGTGGCAGGTTGACCATATGCGTGGCACCACTCCATCCTCCAGATGGTTTTGGGCTCTCTTCTCCTTCCACAACAGGAATGAATTAGATCGACAGGGTCTGATGGCCAAGCAGCTTTCCTGCTTTCCATAATAGTCCCTGATGTCAAAAGAACCTCAGCAAACGTGAGGCAGGTAAAAGCCAGGAGAACAGTCAAAGCAGACATAGCTTCCACAGCTCCTGCAATGCCTGCCTCTTTTTGCATTTTGTTCAAGGGATGGACATGTCTGAGTATGAGGCCAACTCTTTCAGATCTGAAGATACAAACATTACTATGCCTTTTGCTCACACCTATCCTAAGCTGCAGGAAGTGATAAACCACAAGAAAGGAGTCTGGGGGTCTCCTTTGGGCTATGGTCTGATGCAACACCACTCCAGCACAGTAGCAACACATTCAAACCAGCAATTAAGACTAAATTCAAACATTTTAAACAGATTATGAATAAAGGGTCGGGATTAATTTAGATGTCTGATGCTAGAAGTTCACACAGCTCTTGTTTCAGGAGAGCCAGAGCTATTACTCCCTTCCCCTTCTTCATGACATGTTAGCTCCTGAAAAAAAAAAAAAAAAAGTTGATCCTGGAAATATGAAAAGGTTTGCTACAAAAAGAAAAAGTTTCCCATGGAAGAATAAAGTATTTTCCACTATTGACTCACCTAGCTTTCAGATCCTAAAATAAGTAGCGAAATTTTCTGGAGTTTTGAAACTCTCCCCATGACAATTCAGGGCAGCTCAGATATTTGAAATTCTTATTTAACATGCTACTCTGCCTATTGCTTCACATTCATGTCTCTGCACTAAGTCATTCATAAGATGATATTACGTTCCCCAGCACCTTTTCCCATCCTAAAACTGATGCTGCAGTCCTCAAACTTTTTTTCTGTCAAAATATCTCATGGTGGAGAAGCATAAACTACCCAAAGCAAAGTCTCACTGACTTCCTTACATCACCCTACTGACACAGCAGCATCCTCAACACCTCAGCACACAGGTAATGAACTGTTTGACAGTGTGGCATCCTTGCAAGGCAGATGCAGTGAATATGTGCTACTGCTTACTGACAATATGTGCTACTGCTTACTGACTTACTGAGATGAGCTAATGTCCCACACTGGAGTGAGAACCTGGTGTTAGATACCTTTGGGTTGTGTCTCTACCTGGTTTCACGATGAGGTTACCCCCCCTTCGCCTAGGTGAGATGCCATTTGAAATCAGAGGTAGTCTGTGTGAGTCTGGTGACCTACCAGGAGCAGTTGGCACCATGTGAGCCTCCAAACATGGAATATTAAACCACCATGAGATTATATCTGTGGTAGGAATCTTCCATAGGTTTAAAGAAAAGCCCTGTTATCCTTTAAAACCCATCACTTGAGTGGGATCTAGAGCCCACAAGACAACCTCTGTGGAAAAACACCTATCAGTTGTCATTAGTGTTGCTCACAGTTTAACGGACACAGAAGTGACAGGCACTGAATAAAAGCATTTTTAAATACATATCTTCTGCTTTAGTCAAGATTTGTTGCAGAGATTATACATGATTGCTCCAGTTTTCCTTTAGAGAACCATCACTATGAATCAGCATCCAGGAGCCCCCTTCACACCAAATGTTTAGTTGGCAAGAGTTAATAATTGAATGAAATCATTTCTATATTTAAGAAGGGAGCAGAATATAGATCTTCAGGCAGATAGTGGACAGGGTGACTCATTATGCTATTTCTCCTCCCTCCTTAACCCTTCTGCCTTCCTTTTCTTGACTCACTAGGTTACTCACGGTCTATGGGTGGCTGAAAGGAAAGAAGCCATGGAAAATAAGAGGCTTTGCTCCTGTTTATCTTCCCTCACTGCAATAATAACTGCCAAAGTAAAAATCAAAGCTAAGGACTGAAAGGAGCCTGAATCTGAGTCTGTTTGGAGGGCAGGACCCAGCTGAATCTTAGAATGACTCTGTTGGAAGATGACTGCTGATGGACACAAGACACAGGAGGATGATGACCTTGCACCTCCTCAGTCTGCTTTCTCCCATGCCACAGGAAAAAGCAATTATAAATATAGTTTCAAAGAGTACAGCCTACTGGTCTTACAACTTGTTTTCTGGGTACAGAGCCTTTCACGGATGTCAGAGCTCCTTTCCTGTCTAAATTACATCTACCATTTTATTTGCACCAGAGTGTGCTACAGAAACCTGAAAACATAGACACTCTTTAACAGAACAAACACCTTAAAAGTTCCTCATTTCTATCTTCTTCTCTCTATGTAAACTTCAAATAACTCTACCCAGAGCACCTAAGGGGGCCCATTAAGACAAAAAATTCAATTCAGTGAAATTTTGATAAGGCATGGTCAATGAAAGTCCATATTACTGTTAACTTATATGACATACATTTTTCAATATTATCATGGAATACTGACTCCATACTCACAATGCCTAAAATTTTTATTTTAGGATAAATCTTTCACTAGTCTTTTCTTTTGGGGTTCCAAACCTGTGTCATACTGAAGACAACTTTAAGTTTCAAGGATAAATTCCTCTAATTGATGTTCTTGTTCAGTTCTGTTCAGCATGGTGGAATAATTAGCTGCATATACCAGTTGTGCTCCCTGGCCATTGCTCACTTCGGTTCAACACATCTTCCTGAAATTTCAGCTCTTCTTCCAAAAGAGATAAATTAATTATTTTTTTTAAATAGTATGCTTATTCATTTAGCTGTGCTGTCTCAAATTGGTGTGATAGTTTTTATTCTCTCTGAAATCTTGACCACATTAAAAGCAAGAGTAGTCCTGATTTTGGACTGTTGTTGCCTGAACATACATTGGTGGAAGGGTAAATGGATCGTGAAAAGCCATGTGTTAATTACTTCAGAAATCAATATGCTCAACTTGAATATCCCCGAGCAAAGACTGTCCTTTGCTATGTCAAACCACAGCTATTTTGTGCTTGCTCGCTTGCTTTTTCCCCAGCTCTGAATTCACCACAGACTTCCTCCTCTCCTGTTCCATTTGTGGTTCTGATCATAACGTCCTGAAAGCTTAAATGTCATAAATATTGGGGCAAATGGGCCCACTGGCACTGGAAGAGTTTGTGGATTAGTCTGACAAATCAGCTGCTTTAGGTCCAGACATGGGAATTAATTTTTGGGGGGGGGTTTAATGGAGCTTTTTTAGCTGCTGGAAATTGAAATACTTACTTGCACACACAACTGTTACAGTGCTAGCCAGACGGCTTTGAGACAATACCCATTGTGGGGTTTTTGTTCCTCTTGCACAATTATTCCCTACTGCAAAGACAATTGTCACCTTAAGTTCAGGTGGAGCAAAGGCAAATGTTAACATTTTGAGGCAGCCTGTGAAACAGCATGTCCCCTTCTATTTTCACCAGAAGCGCTTGTTTTCACCATAACCATAGTACCTAATGTATGCCTGGTTAAGACTCTCCCAGGCACTGAATTAAACTGACTTCTTTTGGGTCACAACAGTATAATAAGCATCTTTACATTATTTCTTGCTCCTCCATGAAGCCCAGATACTTTTTTCCTTCCAAGGCCTGTGGTAAGCTTAAAACCATTTACCTTTCCAAGGGGATCTTCATACAACAATGTGCTAGAGACAAACTCTTCATGGAAATTACCTCAGAAAAGCTCAGTTAGTCTCACAGATGAGACACTGGTCACAGATGGTCCGTTCTTCATCAGGCCCAAGCATTAACATTGGAGGACGTTTTCAAGAGAAGTGTGGCCAGCAGGTCGAGGGAGGTGATTCTCCCCCTCTACTCTGCTCTGGTGAGACCCCACCTGGAGTACTGCATCCAGTTCTGGAGCCCCCATTACAAGAGGGAGGTGGCCGTGCTGGAGCATGTCCAGAGAAGGGCCACGAGAATGATCCGAGGGCTGGAGCAGCTCCCCTATGAGGACAGACTGAGAGAGTTGGGGCTGTTCAGTCTGGAGAAGAGAAGGCTCTGAGGTGACCTTATTGTGGCCTTCCAGTATCTTAGGGGGGCCTACAAGAAAGCTGGGGAGGGACTTTTTAGGATCTCAAGTAACAACAGGACTAGGGGGAATGGGGCAAAGCTAGAAGTGGGCAGATTCAGGCTGGATGTGAGGAAGAAGTTCTTCCCCATGACAGTGGTGAGGCCCTGGACTGGGTTGCCCAGGGAGGTGGTTGAGGCCCCAACCCTGGGGGTCTTTAAGGCCAGGCTGGATGAGGCTCTGGGGAGCCTGATCTAGTGGGAGGTGTCCCTGCTCATGGCAGAGGGGTTGGAACTGGGGGATCCTTGGGGTCCCTTCCAACCCTGACAGATTCTGATCTGTTTTAGCAGAGGACTTTAGAGCCCTATTGGCTCAATGGTTGGACTTGATGATCTTGGAGGTCCCTTCCAACCTAAAGGATTCTATGATTCTATGACAAGACAGCTATACAGGCATCATTCCCTGCTTCCTGGACACCAGGCTTTTGGATAACTTTCCTTTTGTTGTTCTTGCAGTGGAATAATCAAGGCCATCTCCTGGAAAGTGATAGAGTGGCCATTGTAGGACATGAAACTCAAATGGTTTTGTATGCTTTCCAGCTGGCCAGGAGGAGAATGTCTCTTCGTTTAAAGAAACCAAAAAGTACCATGCTTCCTGCAGTGCACATGGATCCTTGTCCTGCCTTGCTGTGTCCATAGCTATGCCAAATCATTTCATCACAGCGGGTAGCTGAACAAATGACAGCAACTTCAGGGGCTTTTTCAAACAGCTGGTTCATTCATGCACTTGACCCAATTAAAAGACTTCCTGGGCATTACCAGGATGACCAAAAATGAGGTCTCATATCAAATTATTTTAATCTCCATGTACAGGAATAAAAACTATGTGATATGCCATTAGGCACAGGAGAACATTTATCATGCCCTAACTGTAAATGCCACGTTGGTTTTGTACCACTGTGCGCCTCAATTATTGGAGCAAATGAGGCTCGGGTGACATCGGCTGCCACATTCCAGCTGCTTTTTGAAGAGCCTCCACCTGTTGTTTTGCCCTTCTTGGACCCCAAGCAGTTACATTTAATGCATCTTTGTCATACCAGAAGATCATTGTTGAGCAGCTTCTGTCATATATACAATGTTTCCAGGATTTACATAATTTTCACTCAACAGCCTCAAGGGTTGAGCTGAGAGAAGCCTGCCCTCCCCAGGGTTCCTATGTGACAAACGAAAATAAGTAAATAAATAAAAAAAGGAAAAGAAGAGAAGAGAAATCCATGTCTCTCAGGGTCCAAAATAACAGAAGAATGCGTCATGAATGACTCCACCCTCTGCACACAAGCGGAAGAGCCACGGTCTCTCTGCCCCCCCTTACCCATAATTGTTGAACATTTGGTCCACTCTTCCTAGCTATAGCTCTCAGGAAAGTGTTTTCTGTCCTTGGAAGACAATCAGTGCCCACAGGCATTGGCCAACAGAGAGTTACATGCTGGCACCACAAGCTAGCCTGCATGTTAGGTCACCACCCTCTGCTGCAGAGTGGGATGCCACCTCTCTGGAGCTAGTCTACAGAGTATGTAGAGGGGTACAGCAATGAGGATCTGCCCTTACGTCAGCTGCAGCGCAATGGTTCAATGACTCCTTAGCCAAAATGTTCTCTCTTCAAAGACACAAGTCTTTGAAGGCAAGGCGTCACTTTCAGAGGACAACTATAAAAAAAATTGCTTTAAAATCTTCTCATCATGTTTCACCCATTCCATCCTACAGCTGCTCCAGTTATAACACATTTCTGTTTCTCCTTCACATCACCGACTGTTGTTTTACTCCTGTGTCTGTCTTCGCAGCTTTTGATGGATGCTGCTGTAATCTTCTTGCTGTAAAGTCCCATTAACTTCAACATGAACTTGAATAAATAACTTATTTCCCTTAAGATGCTCAAAGGCTTGTCTTTGGTTGCTTTCTTTTCTCCTTAAATCTGCCATTAGAATTTATTGCAAAACATCTGGACATTCTGCATTATTCTCTTTTCTTCCTTCATGGTTCTGTCTTACTTCACATGGTAGCTTTTCTGTTCTATTTATTTATTTATTTGCAACATGGGTTAATTCTCTGTTTGGTTTTACACCAAAACAAATGTTATAGATTCACAGAGATGTCTGTTGGAGGGGACTTTTGGTGGTCTCTAGTTCAGCCCCACACTTGGAGCAACACTATGTACCATAGTGCTAGACCAGGTCACTCAGGACTTTGTCCAACCATGCTGTGAAAACCACCCAAGAGGCTTTCCACGTTGCCTTGGGGGAACGTGATACAGTGTTGCACATCCCTTCTGGACTCCTAATCCCATACCAACAGCCAACTCCAGAGGTGCAGCAGCTTCAACTGAAACAGAGGGCTGGGCTGTTCTAAGGTTCACTCCTGGCACATGGAGAAGGGCACCAGCAGCTCTGCCCCAGGAGCAAACACAAGAGGAACCAGGTACTCTGCCCACCTTGTGTGCAGTGCACAGGCATCCCTGCCTCTGAGGGGCTGTGTAGTGGTTTGCCCTGAGTAGCCACATGATCCGAGTCACAACAGAAATCCTCTACAAAAAGGGCCTAGAGATCCCACAGCACCTGACTCTGCAATCTCTGATCCAAACAAGTGTCAGCTCATTCCCGTGTCAACTCCCG